>NW_024342474.1:12039040-12154648 GCF_902729225.1 Pteropus medius | reverse complement strand
TAAAGGAGATCAAATACATAGTAGCTGAAGGAAACTGGACTCTGGGTGGTGATCACACAATAGAATATAATGTACACCTGAAAATTATATAATTGTATTAACTAATATTATCCCCAATAAACTTTAGAAAAATAATAATAAAGTGGCAAGGATTCGCCAAGGATGGACAGAAGATAACTAAAGAGGCTGTCTAATAGATAAAGAAGCTCCAGCAGTAGGAGGCTCTAGGGTGTACCACTGGTGTCCAAGGATGATAGAACTTAGAAGGGGTGTTGCAGGAGCCTATCTCCCATATCAGAGATGATGCAGTGAATACAGGCTCTCCCATGGGACCCCTGAAGAATAAACATATGCATCCTACAGGGAAGCCAAGCTCTGGGTGCTTGTTATACAGAAACCATCAACTGTAAAGGGAGGACCACATCAGTGCTATTAAGTAGTGCTATTTAATTTCCTCTTCCTCCATCCTTCTTGCCAGAACTTAACACCTCAAAAGGTATGTAGTGGCCCAAAGAAGAGGAGAAGGCAAAAGATAGCTTCCTCTCTCTTTCCTAGCAAGGCTCACTTCCTGGTCAAGAGCAAGTTAAAAGATCTAGATATGACATAAAACTCTTAGACTAAACTTGGTATACCTGGAGGGACTATATAATCGGATCTGTCCAATTATAGGTAAGGATAAAAAAGGGCAATTCCACTGAACATCTTTGAAGTTTATTATTAGAGAAAAAATAAGATTTTAGATCAATATTCCACTATGTTCATCTTACTGAGTAGACTGATAAAAAAAAAGAAAGAAAATAGATGATGAATAGATGATGATAGATAGATGATAGATAGATGATAGATGATTGATAGATAGATATAGACAGATAGATAAATTTCTATTAAACTAATAAGTCTATAATTTGAGGTTGAAAATCATTCATCTTTTTTAAAAAGCGGAATAACTTTTTATTTAGTCCAACTAGACAGGACTATAACTCTAGATTAATATGGACAAGGATCAGAGCCCAATATTCAAAGTTGTCCTTGAACAGTAATGAATAAAGATGCTCCTCTCTGCCAGCTTTATTTGGTTTGAGCATTTAAGTCAACTATGAATAAGCTTTGCCAGCCAGAGTAACCAGGTTTCTACAGAATTCAGAGTTGTTAACCTTGGGTTGCAAAACCAGAAAAAAACAAACCTCCAGATGTCCTCTGGATGCTGAGTCTCCATGACATCATCACCAAATTCAGGAGATTATATTGTACAATCTGGCCTCATGTCTTGATTTTACAGCTAAACTTGGATTTCACTTCTTCACTTGGATTCCCACATGGATTAATTATACTTAAAATTTTTAAGCCATGAAAGGAGATTATAAAGAATATTTCAATTTGATGAGACAACAGATTGCCTCTTCTAATTTGCTTTTCAGGTCACTACACTCACTTGGTGAGGAGTTTTTGGCAATATAGAAACCTTTGTCATACAAGGCCCTGAGAAGTGAGCTGCCCATCACTATATGAATAGGACCTGTCTTTGGTTATCAGGTGCACTTTGATGGAAGATGAAAGAAGCTTCACCATTAGCATCTAGGCAGAATTTTTCAAGTGGTCAAAAAGCAAAATAAAATTATCTTCTATGGTGTTCCCTCCCACCAAAAATTCAAGTATCCTTGACACTCTAAGTGGAGGGGTCCAGGCTAGCCCACCAAAGTTCACGAAGCCTAAAAATCTTTCCCATTTTTGTCAACCCTCTAATTTCCCTAGGCCAACCATGGATGCAGATGGGAACAACTCTGAAAAGTGATTCAATACATGGAAAAGAATTGCTTTCTACATGGCCTATGGTATCCACTGAAAGGTCATAGTAAGCAAAGAACAAATATCACTATCTTAGAACTGTGGTTTTCAAAATGTGATCTTCAGACAAGTGACATCAGCATCACCCTGGAATTTATAGAAAATTCAAACTCTCACCCTGCTACCCTCAGACGTAATGAATCAGAAACTCTGATGTGGGTCTAGAAATGTGTTTTTTACAAAGCCCTCCAGGTGATTCTGACACATGCTAAAATTTGAAAATCATGGCTATGATGATGGCTATCAGAGTAGAGAGACTGGGAGACTTCCTCAGATTATTCCATGAGGTTCCAACCAGCAGCATGTAAAATAGTATGGCAGACTATTTTCCAAAGATAACTGGAACAATATCTCCCAACCTATATGGTTACAATGACATTGATAATCTTCCCATCAGGAAAGTGGGTCTATGCCCCCTACCCTTGAATCTGGACAGGCTTGTCTTTCAGTGTTAACCAACAAAATGTGGCAGAAGTGATACCGTGTGACTTCCACAGCTTGGTCACAAAGGGCAATTCAATTTCTGTCTTGCTTGCTGGAATACTTGCTCTTGAAGACATCAGACATTATGTTAGCAGTCTGAACACAGTCTTGTAACTTTTACAGCTCTGGAAAACTGAAAATAGAAATGCTTTTACACCTAGAGCCTTCTAAACATTTTTTCTTTACTTCACGATTAAAAGTTTATTTCTTTTAAAATAATTACTTGGGAAATATTTTGATTTCAGACTGATAAGCTATAACTTTTGTATTCAAGAAAACATTCATGTTCATCTGTTTAACCTAAATCACAATCTTAAATATTTTTAATAAATCTAATGTAACCAATTATTAATAAATCAGAGACATGAAAAAGAAGTCTCCTCTAATCACTGACATATATCAGCATGGTTTGTACAGTGATGGGCAGGGGTGAGCATTATATACAGACCTTTAAGATTAAAGTGTGCTCCACAGAACATGCAAAAATCTATATCATCTGTTACTACAGCAATATAAAATTCTATATTCACTTGAAATGTCAGTTTAACTTCACGATGTGAAAAAGCCCTTATAATATGCTGATGTACAAAATTTTATGTCAATAAATAATTCCTTATGCAAAAAAAAAAAAAAAAAAGTAAGCAATATTAGTCCCTGAGGCTTTCATGCTATGAGGATGTTCAAAATGAGCCCATGAAAATAATTCATACAGATAGGTCCTGAGACTGGAGATGCTTAGCCAGAGCCCAGGTGATCTGACAACCTGCTGTTGTTCCAGCTCCAACCACCACCATTTGATTCCAACTGCATGAGAAAAACTGAGCCAGACTCAGTCATCTGGGTCCCTCCCAAATTCCTGAGCCACATAAACTGTGAGAGATAATAAGATGGCTGTTGTTGTTTTAAGCCACTAATAATTAGAAGTGGCTAACCATATGGTGTTCTGGTGATCTAACCTCATTTTTTCCAAAGTTAGCCAATCATCTAAATGTCATTTATGAAATAATCCACTTTTTCTTTGTTCATTATAAAAGCCACAGTTAGTATATTAAATGCTTTTATATTCTTGGGTCTATTTCTGGACTTTTTCCTCTAAACTATTGATCTGTGTCCCTATTTCTGCACCTTTTCTATATTATTTTAAATATAGCTCTGTAATACATTTTAGTAGTAGTTACTCCCAACCTGAATTGCCTTTTTCAAAAGTCTCTGGTCTACTGACTGAATTTTAGAATCATTTTCAAGTTCTGATGATAAACAACAAAGACCACTGAAATTGTATTTAATTTTGTCTTAATTTGATAAATCAGTTTGTTCCACAATATTAAGAGATCCCAATGAACTTGATATACTTTCCACTTATTTAAGTTTTCTTCCACATTACTTAATAATTCTTGGCTTTATTTCTTCACATAGTCCTGAAGATTTCTTGGTAAATTTATTCTCAAGCATTTTCTGTTTGTATTACTAGTGCTATTAAAGTTCATTGTCCTCACCCCAAACATATACACATACATATTGTCAAACAGGCATATTGTAAGTGTACTGTCTATTCATGGCTATCTTACTAAATTCTCTAAATAATCGTAACAACTTTTCAGCTTATTCTCACAAATAAACTAGATTGACTTTGTTTCCAAGTAGGTAATCATGTCTTCTGCAAATAATTATAATTTTGCTGCCTCCTTTCACATGCTCCTTGTTTCATGTTACATTTTCCTGTGTGTTGCATTTGGTTAAAGATTTCAGGAAAAAAAATAATCAATAGCTATATATTTTTACATTTAAAAACCAGAAATTGTTATATTTTTTGTGACTCTTAGACACAATCCTACCCATAGCCAGCTTTCACAATAAAGAAAGGCAACGAGAAGACCCATATTAAAAATATCCAGTAATGCTCTTCGTTGCAAGAGAAACCAGATCAAAAAAACGCACCAGTTAAAGTCAACCTCATATAGAAAATTAGATAGAAAGTTATGTGCGTAAATAACTATACACTTCATGTTAAATGTCATCAAAGAAGTTCAAGCAAAATGTTATGAGAAGAAAAGAGAAATAATTTCTGACTAAGAGAAATGGGAGTGACCTTTGAGTGGGATTTTGAAGTATGGGTAAGATTCCAGCCTCTGAAGATAATACAGAAGGTTAACAAAGGTGGAAAGAAACAAGTCATATTTGAAGAGTGGAGGGTAGCCCAGTTTGGACAGAGGGGAAAGTTATGACAGAAAATATTCACCCTAGAGAGTGTAGGAATGCCAGGCTAATAACAACAACAAGGGCAATTAGCATGAAATGAGTACTTATCATGTACCTGGCACTATCTCAAGTGCTTCACTCGTCTTTATTCTAAAACACAGCTACAAGCTTAGACTATACATTTTAGGTCATAGATGTCTATGTCAGTTTTTTAGTGGGAAGATGAAATGACCAAAGCAAACTTTAAGAAGAATAATTTGATAACAACTTTCAAGATTAAAAAGGGGAGAATCTGGTGGCTGCAGAGACATTTAAGAGGCTTGCTAAAAGATGCAATCCTAGTTACATAAGGTTCCCACTCTGTAGCCTCAAGCCTCATTTTGCACTCTCCCCAACACATCCTTTCTCTAACCACCCTAAACCAATCTGCAAACATGTGGTGCTCTTTCAAACACCCATGCCTTTTTATATCGCATTTATTTTCTATGCCCAGAAGGTGCACGCCATACTTTTTTCCTTTGCAAATCTTAACCTGTTCCAGGTTAGTTATTTCTTCATCTACAAATGGCACTTTTCCCTCACAAGGGTATTTACCATATTGTATTTTAATTAAATGTGTAAAATCATTCTAACTCACAAGTAATTTGTACAAAGGGCCTGTGTGCTATTCATCTTTATAACCCCAACATCAAGCACAGCATCTCAGCCGGTCCCCAGTGAATGAGTGCATAAAGTCAATAACAAGATAGACAAAAGGACCATAGATTATGAGTGAAGATCTAAGACACAATAACGAATTCGTAGTGTACAAACTAATGCAGTTTTGCGGTGCTCTCTAGCAATACTCAGCATCTCAGTAATAGAGGATCACTAGTATCTTTTGTTTCTGTTTACAGTTTATCTTCCCTCCTGCTAACAATAAGCCAATCAAAGGACCTCAGTGCAAGGCATGTTACCCAGATGGGCCAATCATAGTACCTCACTCACAGTCACAGTAATTAATTCAAGTTGGACAGGCTGAGCCAACTGGGATCCTTCCATGAAAATGACTCTCATGTAGATGATGGGGAAGATTCTTACCTCTTGGTGGTTAACACTTTTAAAATGTAGGTTATTAAGATGTGAGTTTCATGAGAAAAAGGGCATTTAATGTCTTATTTCTAGAAATGGACATAAAATAAGCACTCATAAAATATATGTCAGATGAATGAGTCCAGAGCTTCCTGCACTGATATTCTCAGACACGGTTGGAATTTTGGTCACTGATTAATAAGAATCCTAATAGAGAAATCCATTTAGGAGCTTTATTACATTACTATAGTCTATCAAAATGTGCCAAGGAAGAAAAAAAGATTTAAAAATCACTGCTGTATATTATTAACCATCATGTTTTAATAAGAAGAAACTAGGAAAGAATAATCTTAGAACCAAGAACTACTTTCTATACTTAATTCATTTGACTTTATGAATAATTTGCTTCATTGTCATTAACTTCTTATTTCTCTGCTATTTGGTGAAACTGAGGTTAAATTTGAAGCAATTCATGGAACTAGGGCATTAGGGAGCGTAGTGAACTGATTAATGACTTTCAAATAGGTATGTCCAAGCCTTAGCCCCCAGTACCTGTGACTATTAACTTATTTGGAAAAAAAAGGTCTTTGCAGATATGAATTATGTTAAGGATCTCAAGATGAGGTAGGTCATCCTATACCCTTAATCCAATAATAAAAATCTTTATAAGAAAGGGCAGAGGGATATTTGAGACATAAAGACACTGGTGAGAAGGTCAAGTGAAGGCAGAGCCAGAGATTGGGGTTATGTAGCTGTAAGTTGAGGAACATCAGGGATTGTCAGCAGCCACCAGAAGCTAGGAGAGAGGTATGGAATGGATTCTCCCTTAGAGAATACATAAGGAACAAACTCTACCCATACCTTTATTTCAGACTTCTGGCTTCTAGAACTATGAGATAAATCTGTTATCTTGAACCATCCAGTTACTGGTAACTTGTTATGGCCATCCTGGGAAACTAATACAGAGAGTTACTCAAGTTGAAGATTGACAAAAATGGCATTATGAAAATGTAAGAAAATTGTGGAATCTATAGTCTTAGAAAGGTCATTGTATTTGATATTTTATGCTAGAAGAACAGTACCAAAGTGATAGCACTCCCAATTTTGTATTTCTTATAATTGAGAGATGATAATTATATATAGTCATAAAAGCTATGTTTTAATCAAACTTGTTTGACCAAATTTATACCTGATCCAGAAACCATGATAAAATTTTCCATTATTTGCTTTTAAATCTCATTGACATAAAATCATGATCACGTAGAACATAACTTCACATTTTTTCCTGTACCTATATTGCCTATAGCTCACATTGATATCTTTATTTGAACAGATATGTAATATCATTTTATTATTGATTATGAATTAAAGTAAAATTCAGGGATACTGATGCAGATAGGCTACACTTTTTGCCATTGCTAAATCGTGAACTGAGCTACAGCATGGCTCATAATAATATATATATTCTTTGTTGTAGACAAAGGTAATTAAAATTTAGGATTGATTTTAAAGTTTATTTTAATAATATGCAGAAACAAATAAGTACTGAGTATACCTCACTCTAGGTTTCTGTAATATAAGTTCAATATTTTGTTCTAACATTTTCCTATCAAACATAGTAAAAAAGTTGAGTTGTTATTCTGCAATCTGACATTTAAGCTTATGTTTTTAAAATTTTTATGTTTCTCATGTTTCTGATTCATTATATTATGCAACGAAAGCATCTCTGTTTCACTTAGCATTCTGTTGAATCTGCAGAGATCTTGCTACTTTAAATGTATATGCACTGTTCTTTGAATATAAAAATCAGCCATTAAATTGGAATGATGGAGCAGTGATTTCTGGCTTTTACAGAGATTAGCGAAGCTTACTTCCTCCTACAGAGACCGTCTAACTGACATGCTGTACACTGATGACCAAATAAGAGATTGACAGATGCAGAAAACTCTCATGTCTTATCAGACATCCATTGGATTTTTCCAAATACAGTAAATGATCTTTGGCTTTTTAAGAAGCTGTTAAGGAATGCTACCATTCATTAATTACTATAGGCACTAGAGAAAGTCCTTAAACAAGATGTGAATGGATAGTTATTTAGGAAACCAAAGGCTAGAAAGAGAGCTATTTAGTATTAATGAGGTTATAGAGTAATTTGATTCATTATGGCTACTAGCTGAAATTGAATAGAACAATCGAAGTTCATTACCAGGCTGATTTCCTGAATGGGAAATAGTAGAAATATGGTATATATGACTATCTTCCCTACATCTTCATTTGAGCACTATTTTTAAATGTTTCTTATCAGTAAACATTACTCTCAACTTTCTTTTCTTAAGGTAAAAATGCACACTAACAGACATTCCAAAAAAAATCATTTGTGGTACATATAATGAAATCAGAAAACTATAATTGCTCATCTAACCATTGCCTTAATATAATATCACTTAAAAAATTGACATTATCTTAAAATATTTTCTTTTCAATGACAAAATTGAAAAAAAAAATCAAGTTAGGTGGCTGTTTACTTTCCATTGCCAATACCATTAAAACGAAATGCCAAGAATTCAATTTATATAAATTCTTTCAGTTAAATTATTTATAATAGGAAATTCTCTCACCTTTCTGAAGTGAAATAAATGCAAATTTAATTCATTAGATGACTAGACTGGTATAAAACTTAGAGAAAATGCAAATGGTAATTGAAAATATAGAAATGATATTTGTTTTGGTAACACAACAAATCAATCAGCATAAATTGTCAAGCTTATAAAAATATCACTAGAATGTATTCTGCATTGTCCATTACAAAGCATGCTTTTTCATTTAAGATACATTTTTCACAGGAGAATAAGAGAAGTAGAAACTGTAAGTTCAAGTTGATCTGAATACCATGAATTTTGCAGCATGACATGTTCCCGCCTCTCGGGAGAGACCTCTAAGGAAGATAGAAGACCTAGCTTTTATCCCGGCTTCTCTACCTAACAATTCTATAGCTTTAACTGTTATGTGACCTCTCTGAGTATCAGGCCTCTCATCTGTATTAAATGGAGTTTAAACAGTGAACATATAAAGTGCCAGCCATGCTCCTACCACTAGGATTTTATAAGAGTCAAATGAAATAAAGGGTTGAGGTTGAAAATGCTTGGTAAATTATAAAACTTTACAGAGCTGGCATGCCTTAGTAGCTACATGTAAGTCCCAGGCTGCCAGCTAGAAGTCTCGCAGAATCAACCCATGCAGTTTTTACTTGGCTATTCCTGTTCACCGGATTTCTGGAAAGTAGAAAGCCTTTTAATATTTGTTGAGCACCTACTATGTAGTCCTTTATACAGCCTAATTTAATCTCCACGACAATTCAGAGAGATGTTTTGCTATACACACTTTACAAACGAGGAAAGAGACTCATATTGATTAACTTGCCTAATTTCACTTGGTAATAACAGCAAAGGTAAAATCCAAACCCAGATATGTCTTGCTTCCAAGCCCAAACTTTTCTCTGCTTTAATCTATAGCCCATCCAAATTTTTCCTTTTGGCTAAAGTGCAATTAGAGTGGAAATTCAGAAGTGAAATATAAGCACACAATCACAACCCTCTTCCACACTCCAAGGTAGCTGCTTGTCTTCCAGATTGTCTTCCTCCAAGCATTTCTGAGGCCCCCAAGGATTTCAGGTGTCACTGCTGCCATCCAAATGAATTCCAGGACACTGTTGGCCACAAGCATACTTTCCACTTGTCTTCTTAAACTCTTGCTGAATATACAAAACAAGCTGCTTCATGAGCCCGAATTTATCTAAATTTTCTTAGACCCTGAGAATCTAGCTGTGGGACCTCAGACTATACTATTGTCATGACAATTTGGAAGGGGCAGTTGAAGACAGGCATACAGTTGCCGAATAGGGCAGCAGAACAGTATACAGTAAATTTAGGAGCCTGGGCTGGTTCCAACCCTTGTGCTTCGCATTGCTAGCTCTGCAACCTTTGGCATTTCCCAGATCTCTGTGAGCCTCTTGCTTCTCATACAAATTTTAAAAAAAGAAAAACACTTCCAAGTGTTGGGAGATAAGTGAGGTCATATACAGGAAGCACCTAACACAAAAATGGCATTCAACAAATGAAAGTTTGGTGGTATTAAAAAGTGCAGACACAGCTCTTCCTCTCTAATGATGTCTACAAACTTTCAGAGATTCTAGACTATTACTCCTGTGAGTAGCAGCATCAGGAAATACGTGTGAAGAAAAAAAATGGTTGTGTTTTTTTTTGTTGTTGTTGTTTTTTTTTTTTTTGGCCAGTGATAGAATGAAGAGAAATTACATGAGAGGAGAAAAAGTATAGTTAGATATGATTTCAATCATAATTTAAATGTCTTAAAATTTCTATTTTTTCTTCAAGAAAATGTCAGTACATTCAGCATTAAGTAAACATTGTATCATTGATTTGTTAGTTTGTTTTTATTGTTTTATATTACAGACAGAGAATGATTTTGTTTAAAATATTTTATCAAAAAAAAAAAACCAGTCCAAATGTAAAACACTGAACACTTTATTACAAAGTCGCTAAAACCTTATCATTAGCTTTGCTTGTTTCTCAGCAATTGAGTGAGGCAGCACTTTAAAACATCTAAGACATCCAGAAAATCAAATTCATGACCTCAGAAAAAGCAATAATTGTTTTGCAAATTAAGATCTTTTTCCCCACTCCAGCCAGTAACTTAATCTTCTGGCTGGAGATGTGGTGTGCCATGTGAGTAACCTGAAGGAGGAATCGCACATCATTTTGCCTTAGTGCCAGCAAAATATCTCCCGTTGACAATTATTAATTTCTAGTCAAATTATCCTGGAATAGGGTCATAGAGAACTAATGGTTTTATTTTACATTCGAATAAATGTTGTGTTTCAGTATTCAGAATACAGTGCTCTGTAAAAAGAGCTGCAGCGGACATCAGGAGAACTTCGTCCCTCTCCAAAAGAATATTAGTCAGATTATTAAGTGTATTTACCCTTCACCATTTCTCAGGCACTTTTCTACAACCTATATTAAAATTACCAAAGCTGTTCATTTATTCTTGATCTGCGTTGAGTGAAATGTACAAAGGTTTAGACATTTATATCGAAAAATGTAAATGTCTGGTTATACATGAGTAGCCAAGGATTAAGAGAGCTGCTATGGTTTTCATTCACTTTTCAATTTATCTTGGATTTTGGAATTTTAGCATAGTAAATGTGCATATAGAAGTAAAGGAGGTATGAAGAATTATTAGTTACATAAAGTTTTTTCTCCCCAGCTCCTACTTAGGTGGCCCATGTAATGTGGGTCATATTATGATAAAATTAATTGTTTTATGCAACTCATATGTAAGCCTTTTAGCTGGTTCACAGAGATTTAAAAATTCAATTTTGTGGTGTTGCATGCAAATAATGTCAAACAATTCTGTTTTAGACTTTACAAAATTGTGTGTGTGCCCATCCAGGTACATCATTCAGGTAAGTATAAGGAGCATGTTGTAATTTGATAGTTGCAGGTGTGATATAACCAGCAACAAGATAAGAGGAAAGACCAGGAGATTTAGATCCAGAAGATCTAGTATCCATGTCCTAACTTTGTTAGCACAGCTTTGGGGGAGTAGCTGCCTCTCTTTGAACCTAGTTCCCTCTCTTCAAAAACTCATTAACAATAATATCAATTATTAGGAAACAGCAGCAAAGTTTATTGTGATATTTAAGAGAAATGTCTAGGAAAGTGTCTTTGCTAACTGCAATGTACTCTAAAGATATTACGCTCCTTTTAACAGCTTTACTGAAATATAATTCGTTTATCATGTAATTCACCCATTTCGAGTATACAATTCAATGTTTTTAGTATATTCATAGGTCTATACAACAATCACCACAATTTAATTTTAGAATGTCCTTGTCTACCCTAAAAGTAATCTCATGCCCATTAATAGTCACCCTCAATGTCCCCAACTCCTATTCTCATCTCTTGGCCACCAAAAATCTATTTGCTGTCTATAGATTTTCTTATTCTGGACATTCCATATAAATGGAATCAAATTACATGTAATCTTTAGTGGCTAGTTTCTTTCACTTAGAATAGTTTTTACAAGGTTTATCCATATTGTAGCATGGACCAGTACTTGATTTCTTTTTATGGACAAATAACCTTCTATTGTACAGATATACTACATTTTATTTATCCTTTTATCGGGTAATAGACATTTGAGATGTTTACATTTTTTGGCTATTATGAATAATGCTTCTATGAATATTCATGTACAATTTTTTGTGTGAATATATGTTTTCATTTCTCATAGGCATATACCTAGGAGTGTAACTCCTAGATTCTATAAATCTATGTTTAACATTTTGAGGAACTGCTAAACTGTTTTTCAAAACAGCTGTGTCATTTTATGTTCACCAGCAATGCTTAAAAATATCACTTTCTCCACATTTTTACCAACACTTGTCTGTCTTTTTTATTATAACTACCTTAGTGTGTGTGAAGTGGTATGACATTCTGGTTTTGATTTGCATTTCCCTAATGACTAATAAATTGAATATATTTCATGTGTTTATTAACTATTTGCATAGCTTCCTGGGAGAAATGTCTAACACTTTGCTCATTAATTAATGGGTTCATTTATTGTTTTATTATTGAGTTGTAAGAAATCTTTATATATTTGAGTTATAGGTCTCTTATCAAATATATAGTTTGCTACTATTTTCTTTCATTGTGTAGTTTGTCTTTTTACTTTCTTACTGTTACCATTTACACCACAATGTTTTAATTTTGATGAAATTCAATTTATCTATTTTTTCTTTTGTTGCTTTTACCTTTGATATTGTACTGAAAAAAGGCTTTGCCTAACCCAAGCCTATGAAGACTACTCCTAAGTCTTCTAAAAGTTGGTTAGTTTTAGCTCTTACATGATTCATTTTGAGTTAATTTTTGTTTATAGTGTGAGGTAGGGGTCCAACTTCATTGTTTTGTCAATTTAATATGACCAATACAATACATGTTCATAGAGAAAAATTGAAAAATATATAAAAGAAAAAAATAAAACAAAAAATGCCTACAATCCATTTATTTCAAAATAACTACTTTTAGCATTTTGGTTTATATGCTTCCAAAACCTAGTCTCTGTGTGTGTTTTATTTAATTTTTAATGTGATCACATAATGCACATAATTTTGTAGGTAATGTTTTCTTTTAATGGAGTAGATTGTAGCTGAAATGACACAAAATCTAGCTGTTCTTACCAAGATTTAGTAGATTTTCTTGAATGTATGCTTCTCCATTTGCTGTATTTCCTCAAAAACAATTTCCAGAGACTTTAAATGATTGGGTTTTTAAAATAGTTTTCACTAGTTATATTGCTGTGTAAGGTCCACTGATCTTACTCTGCCAACTCCAGTACGATGATTTTTTTGTTACTGAAATTGCTATCAGTAGAAACTTTCAGGGAAAAAAGCATTATAGGCTCAGAAATATCCCCTTAGAAGATTTCAAAATTCTTGTTTTATAAAAAAAGGAGTTGTAAAGAAAAAAAAAAGGAGCCTAGAGGCAAAAGCCTAAGGATGGTTATGCCTTGAGGCAGGTACCAAAAGAGAAGCAGAGTCTCTAAGAATAACGGTAAGAGTTTCAGATTGTGCTGGTAATGTTTTCAGGACAATTGTAATTGGAAGTTGACCAGGAGTAGGGTTGCTCTCAGATCTGTTTCTGAAGTTCAAGTTCATTGGGTAGTGACTAGCAACCAAAAAGATTTCCTTTTTTATATATATATAGAAATCAAACTAAAATAAAATCCAAGACTACTCAGTATTGTGACATAACCCATAGACCTTGGTGCTGATCCTCTGCCTAGACCCTGGAGAAAGAATAAGATTTTAGAGAGAAGAGAAGTTGAGAGGTGAGAGGGGGACATGAAGGAGAGCAAGAAAGGAAGGTGCTGGGCTGGCAGGCAAAGCTGTCTCTATAAGTAACGTGGAGGGGGAGGGTTCCTGTTTCCACAGCATTTATCTGCCGTTATAGTCCCTTTTAAGTGGAAGGGGATAAATGTCATGTGGGAACTGGTAGGAAGGTGGTACCAATGGATAGGGAAGGCTTTAATTACTTGTCGGCCTGCTGTGAAATTTCAGTAATGTCATTAATTTTAGAATAAAGCAATTTGGAATTGTTTGGAATTGTTTGCCCTACTTAAGTTATGGTGGGATTTAGGTATTGAATTAGTTTTCTAGGGCTTCCACAACAAAATACAACAGACTGGGTGACTTAAACAACAGAAATATATTTATTTTCTCACAGTTCTGGAAGCTAGAAGTCCAAGATCAAGATATTAGCAAATTTAGTTTGTCCTGAGCCCTCTTTCGTTAGCTTGCAGATGGCTACCTTCTCACACTATGTCTTTACATAGCCTTTCTTCTGTGAGCAAGAAATCTGGTGTCTGTTACTCTTCTTGTAAAAATACTAGTCATAGTGGATTAAGGCCCTTATTTAACCTTAATTACCTTTTTAAAAGCCTAATCTCAAAATATAGTTACATTGGGGGTTAGGGCTTCCACATATGAATTTGGGTACATAATCTAGCTCTTAATAGGTATTAATAAACAAATGTCAGAAAAAATTGTGAATAAGAAAAGAAAAGGAAGGAAGGAAGGAAGGAAGGAAGGAAGGAAGGAAAAAAAAAAAAAAAAAAAAAAAAAAAAAAAAGAGGAAGGAAAAGGAAGAAAGAGAGGAGAAGGAAGGAAGGAAGGAAGAGAGAATGGCAATGGAGAGGAAGGAGGAAGATGGAGGAGAGGAAGAGAGAAGGAGGAGGAGGAAAGAAGAAACATATATGCTCAAAAAAAAAAAGGAAAAAGGAAAAGGAAGAAAAAAGAAAGAGAAGAGAAAGAAAAAGAAGAGAGAAGGGAAGGGGAGGAAGGGAAGGAAAGGAAAGGGAAGGAAGGAAGGGAAGGGGGGGGAAGGAAAGGGAAGGGAAGGAAGGGAAGGGAAGGGAAGGGAAGGGAAGGGAAGAGATCATTAGGGTTATCTTCACCTTCTGTTGTCTTTGATTAGCCTATATAGAAAACTGATAATAACAAAGTTTCTTGTCCATATTTATGTGAATGATTCCTCTTTATACGAATACAAACAGATTTTGTCTAGTAGAGTGTAAATCTCTGTGAGTTAAATTTTCCTTTTAAGCAGTTGTAACACCTACTATTTCCCTCATTAATTAATGAGTTAAATAAAATTGTTGACACATGTTCATTTTATATAGGTGTGAAAATCATGATTTTACCTTCTAAAAAATACAATCCTTTAACACAAATATTAAGGATTATTTGGACAATATTATTGTTGCTGCCCTGATTTTTCTGTCCTTTATTCCTTCCTTTCCCAACTTTTCTTTCCTCTTCACTAAACTTAATCTCCAGGATTAGAAATAGAAAATAGCAGGCATATTGAACACTAATGATGGACAAGGAAACAATAGAGACCACCATCAGAATTCTGTCGTGTTTCAATAGGAGCCATGTTACTAAGAAGAATGTTTCTGAAGCTTTTAATGTTATAGACTAATGGTACATACATTCATAAAATAGGTAGGCTACTCTATTAAAAAATATATTTTTTTAATTTGTCTTCTAGGATATAGAATCTTTGTGGTTCTAGATATTCCAAAGTTTATGTTTAAATATTAAGATTAAAAATTTTAATAGTTAAGATCTTTGAATTAACTAGAAAAAGTTCATAAACTATATTTGAAGTTATTTATAAATTTCTCAACCAGTCTTAAGTATTATTTTCATTCTTTGCAAACCTCGAAAATGTCTATGCCTTGGTCTTGGAATATTTTTCCTTGATTTTCTTACCCAATGATTTAGCGATCATAGGCATTCAAGCAACATGAAGGATTTAATCAACACTTGCATAAATGCATCTGAAAACACTATGTAAGCAGAGATAACTTTAAGCAAATATGTACTATTCTTATAAGCCATTTGTTTGAAAGTAGGTTAGTTCCAGGATATAGCGTGAAGTAACCTTAACCTTACATGACAGCAACTTGCCTCCATCTCTTACCAAGGTGAATCTGTACCCAATACACCTTAACATAACAAGCATGTTTGCCGCTATTTTAATGTAGCATGAATCTTTACGAGAGAAATCACATAGACTAAGTAAATAACCTAATACATTAGATTATCAAAAGTCATCTTTATTCTTTTCTGATAGTAAAAACAAATTAATTTTCTTTCTTGCTTTGGCATTTATGAATGCTAATTTAATCACGTAAATTTAGACTTCCTGTGAAAGAATCTGAAAGCGCATTGTGAACATGACTTTCACATAAGGTTTGTTCCTTATTCCTGAATTAGAAAGTAAAATTTAAAAGAACTCTATGCTTGTATTAGACCCTAGGCAAAATCAGCATTGCCATGTCATCTACCATTAAGTTGATCCAGGGCTCTGGGGAAACATGTCACCATCTGGACTGAAGTGCATATGGTCGGAGAGAAGCCTGAGAGAGTGTCCTCAAAAAGACCCCAGCTGGCTGAGCAGCCACCTGTTACCAAGATGAGCAAGGGCACAATATATTGTATTCATCGCAATCCATCCATTTATAGTCTTTGAATATTCAGCTCTGTCATGGCAGGGTACAACTGACAACAGGAGAGGACTGACTCAGAGAGGCCAAAACTACAAGTCCAGCTAAACAGAAGACATCTACAAGTTACTCATGATGAGAGATAAACAAAGAGGCTGATTTGGAAAGGGCAAAGGAGGCAGAAGTAGCCAAACTGGAGAAGCAGAAAGGCAGGAATCATCTAAAGCCCAGGAGCTCAGAGAAGTCATGAGAGCAGCACTGGTGAGCTCTGTTGAGGACTCAGATCCCAGGCAGACTGGGTTGTTTTACTGGCCTGCTGAACACAAGAGTCTCTGGATCCAGAGACATTGATCATGGCTCCAAAACAGACAGATACTTTTAGATTAATTCAACTCCTGATTAAAGAAAGGTATAGAATCTAGAATAAATTTATAGGCTCAATAGCAAATGATAATAATTAACAATAGCCAATATTTATTAGCAGTTAAGTGATTGGCATATATTAACTAATTCAATCTTCATCAGGACTCTGTGAAGTAGATACTATTATTATTCCCAATGGAGATGAGAAATATTAGGTGCAGAGGATTTTAGCAAATTGCTCTCAAGTTATTTAGTCACATAAGTGGTAGAGATGGATTTGAAACCCAGCAGTCTGTACTCTTCACACTACTGTATGCCATTTTCATCCCCTTTCATCTTCCCAAAAGGTGCAACGGCTGAGCTCTTCTCTTCTTATTTTCTTATTTTATACACCTTTTTCCTTATTCAACCCCTTCGCTCTGATTTTATCTCTCCATTATATCATAAATATCAGGGTGGACATTCATGGTGGAACCTGAGCAAATGACTGCAAATAATAGAAAATACCCTGTTTTTCCTCTTCCAAAGCCATTCACTTGATTTGAATTGAGAAAGGACTCTTTTTGGGGGACTAGAGATATTTGGCATTTGAGGGCCCAAATTGTATGAAGGATGTGAGATATGTGTGTGTGTGCATGTGTGCGTGTGTCTGTGTGTGTGTGTGTATTTGTAAAGGGCAGGGGATAGGATATAGAAGGTAGAGATTGGAAAACAGCTGAAGGTTGACTGTGGAAGCTGATGGGGTTATATTTAGAGGGAACTCCCTGAGACCTGTGATTTACATAGGCCGAGTGGAGCCACGTGATAAAATGTGGAACCGTTGGGGAAAGGGCAACAGAAGGGACTGAGACATTCAGCACAGTACCAGCAAGTGACAGTGGTGAGATGCTTCCTTCTGTGACTCATAGGGCGCAGACATCAAAGGAATAAAAGCTGATTAATAACCTTGTTCTTGAGATCTCATGAGAACCCTCCCAGAGATGCCTAGAAATGAACAGGGGAGATTTAGAATGGAAGCAGGGAAAAATTGAAGACCCACAGATGTGCAGGTGAGCATCACCAAGCAGCAAAATAATGTGACCTCACTGTTTGCATAGGTTGGCAAGGCCTGGGTACATCCTAGCTTGCTGGATACACAGGAATAGGAAAAAGCAAGAGCAATGAAATATAAACAGCTCTTCAATCATGTAGGGCACAGTTACCCACATATGCTACTTAATAAAGGGCAACACAACTTTCTGCGAGAATAGTTTATAGTCTGTAAGGCCTATTCTCTTATTTTATTTTTGTTATCGTTTTTATAAAATTAAATTTTAACCATATGTTAAAGCGTTTTTCCCTTTTGTTATGAAATTCTTTATCACTATGTGCAAATTTTTGTGCATTTCTCCCATTAGTACTGACATTTTGTACTCAAACTTGTCTCTCTAGATATTTTTCAGTGCAAGTCCTAAAAAATTTAACTGTGATCTTTTAACTATCCTACTAAGCTTGTGCTTTCTCAGTTTGCCTAAAGTCAAATTCCAAGGTCCAGATGACATAAGGGATTAAAAAAAAAAAAAAAAAAACAAACAGAATAAGCTCTTTTGTTCTAAGCTAATGTGACTGAACCATATGTAATAGCCCTGTGGTCCTTCTATTTTCTAGTTTGTACATTTTTTTTTTCAGTCATTGGCTATAGTAGACAATTGTAAGGGGTAAACAGCATTTTAAAAATGCTGGATGAAGTATGAGCAGATGTCCAAGAAAAAGATAAAATAACATTGTTGGTAAAATGTAGAGATTTACTGACACACTTTAGCAAGTTGCAGTAGAAAATGTTGAGGATGTTAAAGTAAAACACTAAACAAGAAAAGGTAAAAAGTCATATTTTCATCTCATTATGTTCTACAAATCATATATTTCCAGTTGCTTTCAAGAAGTTCAGTCACTTACTATGAGTTGTCATTGGTTGTCAAGTCCAATTGATCATATGCAAAATATTTTCTCCTATATATTATTGTTATGTATAGATAAACACATTACGTAAAGTAAGCAATTAGGTATTGATATATAGTATATAATATTTTCTTTTAAAATGAAGGTACTACTTACAAAATAATATGTTTATTTCTTTTTTAAAACTTATAATTTTGAAACAGTAACACAAAAACTACAGCAACAAGTCAGTTGAATTCCATGGGAAAGACATAATATTAAAACATAGTTCATGTCCTCTATTTTAAAAATATAGGCTCTTTCTATATATGCTGGTAGAGATATAATGAATAAGATATAAACTATCACTTATCTGTTAACAGGAATTAAATTAGTAAGTATACATTGAGCACCTACTATGAATTAGGCACTTTGAGTATAGGAGTCTAGAATTCGAGGAAGGGCTCAAGTCTCAGGAAATAAACATGGCAATCTTCTCCATATAGAGACTATTTAAAGTCAAGGCAATGGGAGAAATTACCCAGAGGAAGAGTCAATATATATTTTAAAAAAAAAAAGGCAAAAATAAAATTGGCAAGGACAGAAACTTAGAACACTCCAATATTTAGAAGAAAAGGTGAGAAACCATCAAAGGAGACTGAAAAAAAAAAGCCGGTAATGAAGGAGTAAGAAAATCAGGAAAGTATACTGAAAGGGAAGGCAAGGAAAAAGTGTTCCAAGAGGAGAAATTAATCAACTGACCCATATGCTCCTAAGAAGTAAAGTGAGATGGATGGAGAGAATTAACCATCACATTTCATAAGACAAAGTCATTGTTTCAAAAGATTGAGGGGAGAGGGAATCTAAATCAACCACTCGGGTAAGAAAGTTAGCTTTGCTTAAGAGTATGGCTCTAGCTCCACCTGTGACTGGAGAAAGACAAGGACAGGTAAAGATATAGGTAAAGTTGTCATTGAAAAAAGTTAAATAGAAAATCTAAATTAAAGCTAAATTGAAGGCAGTAGATTGTGAGAGATATTTAGAAGGGAAATGGTATACTGCATATTGTTGGCTCTCCTGAGACAGGACTGAAAACAGGCAGTTGTCCAAGCAAGAGATAATGGCTTCAAATATCGAATAGTCAGGGTTCCAACAGGAAGTGGATGGCACACTCACATTAAGATAATTCTATGAAAGTTTATTTTAAAATAAATTTATTTTCATGATCTAAGTGGGGATAGGGAACCACAATGGATAGTGCAGAAATCTGGAACTAGAAGCACTAAAACTAAAACCAATCTCCCCTTAGACTCAAAGGAAGTTTGGAAGGATAGAGTACCCAAATTCAAAAAGAGAATTGGGGAAAGCAGATTGCCTTGAGAAGATCCACTTCCCATTGGAGAGACAGGGAAATATTTGACTTCTTAAACTACATTAATTATTCTTACAAAAAAAAAATTAAAAGAAGTTTTGTTGAGAGTTTACATGTGCCAGGGACTGTACCAAGTTTACATTATTTAAACTTCTCAACAACTCTATGATATGGATATTCCCCAAGGAAATGGAGGGAATAAATACCATAATCCTTCTCTCCTTCTTCCCTCAACATTCCTGTCAAGTCTCCCTATTGGCCAGAACCAAGAGTCAACCAGAGGACAAGGTATCACACTGAGAGAAAGAAAAGAGTCTTAGTAGCAAAGGAACAAGAAGAACCTGGGCACATCCAAGGCCTAGGCCTACCTTGGAGATAAAGGCAAATTAAAATCCAGATCTGATTTCAGCCATCTCACCAAGCAACCATCATGATGAATTGGTTCCCCATATAGGTTGCTTGCAGAAAGAGGCAGCCAATTCAAATATCTGCTCCAGTTAGCATTTGAGATTCTCACTCAAAATTAATAAGAATATTCCAGAGTTATTAGAAATAGACATTTTATAAACTGTTGGTAATCTCTTAGTGAAGATTCATAGTAGCTTGTACAGTTTTATGATTCTAACAACACAAATGATGGGAGGTAGCTGTAATTTAAAACAAAGGTGAAGATCAGAGGGAATTTGAATTAGTTGTCAATATTTTAAAAACCGGAAGCTATGGTAACACCAAGGCAAGACTGCTGCATGCCAAGAATCAGCTGAAGCTGAGCAGAGCTTCTCCTTTTAATGGTACATGCTGATCCCAATTTGCTCCCATCCAAACACACTTCATTCCATAAGACTATCTCACTCGTATAAGTACCGAGGTACTCCCTCTTATAATCCATCTGAAAATCATCTCAGAAGACCTGGAGCCTAGAATGGTCCCAGAGCCATCCTTTGTGTTTCCAAACCTCTACTACTAGAGCTAGTACACAGAATTAACTAGAAGCTTATCAGAGTTAGTTAGGCTAAAGTAGAGGAGAATCTAACTTCAAAAACTTAGCCAAAAATATTAATCTCTCCTTATTCCATTTTTTCCCTTTATTCTTTTGCTCTTCCTCTGCTCTCCTAAAATAATTTTCTAAAAATGCCTATTGTAAGCTACTGGATTTGGATTTTACAGTTCTTTTTGTTTTTGTTTATAGCTGAAGTATTTTCTTTTTCTCCTTTAATTATTTCCATTTCACTAAGTTCCCTTAACCCTGCTTGCTGCTCCAGTGACATCGCTTTTCACTCTCCCGTGGTTCCACTCCCACACTGACCTTCTCCATGATACACCAGGGATAGAGACAGAGACAGAATATCTCCAGAACTAAACTAATACAGCCCTAGAAGTTTGGGCATGCTGCTGTCTCAGCTAGGACATCATCCTTTATCACTCTCCTACTCTAGATTCCCTGCCATTGCTCAGTTTAGCTTACATCCACTCCCAGATGCTCTCCTGATCTCCATGACTCCAAAGCTGGGTTAGGTGCTCTGCCTAGGTGAGCTCATAAACAACCTATATAAATAGCCCCAATATTAAAAGTACTTGTTTATTTTTCTGTCTTCTCCATTTGACAACCAGACTCTTGCAAGCAGTACAAGCCACACAAGGTTTGAATTAATCAATACCTAAAGCTAACCTAAGGCTGCCAATTTGAACAACTCCATCTTCACCGTCATATTTGTTATTAACAACACAACCAGGACCCTAAAAGTGATTTCTCCATTTTATCGCCTTTCCAATCTTCGCACTTTGGATTCCATCCCCAAAGCAAACTTTCTAATTACCATTTTTAATTTTTTTCCCACTGGCAATACTCTCCACTTAGACTCAGGGAATGCATTCTCCGATTTCATAATAAATGATACCAGCCATTATCGCAAATGACACTTCCGAAGGCAATGGAACTCAAAATGAGACGATGCCAGTTTTCTCAGGCAGCAGGTGTTTGTTCTAACACACATCCCTCCAACAGCTCACTAAATGGAGCCCTCCTATTACAGAGTTAAAGCTCCTTAAATACACTGGACTTTCACAGTCCATTGTGAAAGTCTTCACTTTCTCTTCTACTCCACTTTCCATCTCCTCAACATATACACAAATCCACAACAAATCTTTAATACACAAATCTGTTTGGCTTTCAATTACAAAAGATGTCAGCCTAATGGATTGTGGGTGACACTTTTCCTCTTCCATTCAAGGACACAGACAATAGGAAATAAATCTCCATCCATCAATATGCTAGAAATCAGAGAGCTTCTCGGTCACTCTGTTATCACCTAAGAATACCTCAGAAGTTAGTAAAACTACTCAGTGGTACCTTATTTTCAGCCAAGAGACACCTAGCCCTCCACACACACACACACACACACACACACACACACAGCCTAGACATATGCAGGAAACCACCGAAGGGACTATAAGAGTTCAAGCTTAATTTCATCACAATTGACCACATTTAACACAAAGGAGAAGAAATCTCAAACAGGCTAGCCCTTTAGAATTCAAATTCACACTAGGATCTGAACACCAAAATTGTGTGAGCTCCCTAATCAGAATGCACTCATATACAGAGAACAGAGGAATCTTCACATAATCCAAGAATTAAATGGCAAGCCCCCAAATCACTGAATGAATAATGAACAAAGTGATTTGGTCAAATTACCTGCCTCTTGAAGTCTTCTTCAGTTCCTAGAGTGGCCTGCTAATGTGCTATGTCTTTATCTCATAAAGACCATTTTTATCATGTCATCTGTTTAATATTTATATTAAATATTAATATCTTAATATTTGCAGGAGTTTGTAGACACAAACATCACTTAGCATCCAATGCTGTCTATAATGTAGCCCCAGTCTATATCATATTCTGTTGTCTTTTCTTTGTCCCTCTAACATGTCATGACGACTTGGCACATGAGATTTCCACACAGTTTTGCCAGCCCAACAAGCCCCATGCAAGTATCTTCTGTCTGAGAACTCCCTTCCTAGCCTCTCTTGTTTGATTTCCAGATGCACTTAATATCATAGAAAGTTAGGGCTGAGAGCAGCTTGACCTTCCCCTGGTGTGTCCAGTGACTTTTTAAACTATATTTTTAAGCATCAGGATACCTCCCATAACCATTTTTAAATGAAATTATATGTCAGAACCTATTCCTCTGATAGGCTCATAGGACTGGAGTCACTCTGGTCAAAGGAGGGGAACGGGGCCTGAAGCAAACCCACACCCTCATCTCTACAGAGTATATTTGAAAAACACCTTACCTAGACCAATTGCTTCATTTTATAAGAGAAGAAAGAAGCAAGGCTCACAGATATTAAGAACTTGCCCAGAGCTGCCTATCTAATTCAAGCAAAGAGATAGGGCTTTCCAGCCAGGTGTCCTGTGTGTTCCAGCTCAAATTCCAGTACTCCTATAATACCAAAATTCAGTATCAGATGCTAACATTGTTATCCACTTATGGATGTGGTGATTTCCACATGCTGAATTATGACTTGAAAAGGCAGGCTACCTGTAGTTATGCAACCCCTTACCTGCAAACCTTTATTATTCAACAAATGTATACTGAGTGCTTGCTGGGTGCCAAGAACTGTCAGGAATTTAGTGTACAACACAGTATGGTCTCTTAGAGTGTATCTTCTGCCTGATATTGACAAATAAAAAAATAAGTAGATAAATATGTAATTTTAAAATGAGAAATGGAAACATATGTTCAACCAAAACTGGTACATAAATATTTATAACACTATTCGTAATAGTCAAAATGCAGAAACAACCCAAATGTCCATGAACTGATGGATGGAGAAATGAAATGTGGTATATTCATACAATGGGATATTATTTAGGATGTTATCTAGGCCTAAAAAGGAATAAAGTACTAACACATACTATAACATGAATGAACCTTGAAGACATTATGCCAAATGAAAAAGCCGGACACAAAAGATTATATATTGTATAATTCCATTTACATATTACATCCAGAATAGGCAAATTCATAAAGACAGAAAGTAGATTCGTGTTTCTCAGGAACTGGGGGGAAAGGAAACGAAGAAGTGACTGCTAATGGATATACAGTTTCTTTTTAGGTTGATGAAAGTGTTCTGGAATTAGATAGTGATAATTGTTGCACAACTTTGTGACTATACTAAAACCCAATAAAGGTCAAATTTATTGTATGTGAATTATATCCAATTATAAAATAAATATAATCACAAATCAGATGAATTTAAAAAAAAAAAAAGAAGGTACAGTAATAGAGAGTAATAAAAAGAAACCTAGATGATCAAGGCCTTTCTGAGGAGGTAAGGCCTAATCTCACACCTAAAGTATAAGCAGACCCAGATACACAAAGAAAGAGAAAACAGTGTTTCTGGAAGAAGGAACAGTATCAAAACCTCAAGGCAGAAAAGAGTTTGGTGTGTTCTAGGAACTCAAAGAAGGATCGAAAGAAAAGGACATAAGAAGTTAGAGAGAAAGGAATAGACAGATGACACAGAGTTTGTAGACCAGGGTAAATATTTTAGATTTTATCTTACATGAAATAATAAGCCATTAAAAGTTTTAAGCTAGGGAGTGACACCTGTTCATTATACAATAAACTGAATTATTACCTACTATGTGCCAAACACTGCTGTGAAGTAGGAGGTACAGCCATAAACAGCCATGCAATCCTTTGCACTCATGAAACTATCATTCCAATGGAGGAAACAGTAAATAAGTGAAGCATAGCATATGCATGTGGTAATGGATGGTATGGAGATAAGAAAGTCAAGGAAGGAGATAGAGTGTGCTATTTTAAATAGGGTGGTACGATGGTTAATTTTATGTGTCGACTTGACTGGGACATAGAAAGCCCAGACATTTAGTCAAATACTATTCTGGGTGTGTCTGTTTCTGGATGAGATTAACATTTGGATCTGTAGACTGAGTAAAGCGGATTGTTCTCCCTCATGTGGGTGGGCCTCATTCAATCAGCTGAAGACCTTTTTTGGGGGAAAAAAGGCTGAGGAAGAGGAAAATTCACCCACCTGAAGTCCAGCTTTGCTTGTGCTCCTGCCCTTAGATTGGAATATATATTATCTCTTAGTTCTCAGGTCTTTTGACTCAGACTGGAACTATACAACCAATTCTCCTGGGTCTCCAGCTTGCCATCTACAGATCTGGAGACTTCTCAGCCTCCATTTTCATGTGAGCCAATTTCTCATAATAAATATCTCTCTTCTTATGTCTCTTGTGGATATCTATATCCTACTGGTTCTGTTTCTCGGGAGAATCCTAACACAGGTGGAATAGGAAGACATCATTGTGATGTGATATTTGAGCAAAGACTTAAAAGAAATGAGGATGTGAGACATGAGCGCTTATGGTGGGGCGAGATCTAAGAAGGATCAACCAGTGAGTAGGAGGAAAACTGGAAATTGTGATAGCGCAAAAGACTACTAAAGAGAGTGTTTCCAGGAGAAATGATTAGTTGTGCCAAATGCTAGCTATAGCTCACTTAAGATAAAGGCTAAGATTGAATTTTGCAACGTGGAGATCACTGGTAAACTTTCATAAAATAGTTTCAGTAAAGTGATGGTGGATATTGGCCTGTTTGGAGAGCATTCAGAGATAATGGGGGAATTGGAGGAAATGAGTATAAATCACTATTTAGAGGAATATTTCTGTAAAAAAACAATATAGCAAATAGAAAAGGTTTGGGTAGATAGTTTCATAAAAATGATCCAATGAAGAGGGAAAAGGTATGATGCTAGAGAAACCAGGAAGAATATCTGAAGTGTTCTTTTCAGTAAGTAAAAGGAGATGGAATCGCATCTACAGGTAGAGGATTGGCTTTGGATAGGAGAATGAAGAGTTTGCCCAAATAATAGGAGAAAAAGATTAGAGTGGCACAGAAACAGGTAGCTGGATAGATGTGGTAGTGGGAGCCTGTGGATATAATCAAAGTTAATTAAAAAGTTAATTCTGAGTGCTCTGTGGGCAATAATATAAGTGTGAAAGCAGGGAGCCTAGAAAGAAGGCTGGTATAGACAAAAGATTTTAGTGGCTTGGATTAGGGTAGTGACAATGAAAGTGAATTATTATATTATTATTAAACAAGAATATGTGCTATCTCATTTCTGTGCATCATCATCAATAATCTTTCTACACAAGTGTTTATTTATACATTTATTTTGTAAATAAACTCAAATCACTAAATTATATCTCAGAATAATTAAATTACATTTGTATTACAAATATGGCTAGAAAATAACTTTCCTATAAGTTTTAATGTACTGTTGGATGTTAATTATATTCTTTAATTTTATTTCAACCTGATATTCTATAATCCAAAAAAAACATGCAAATAATAGAAGGCAATATTTCTGATTATTCTCGTCTCTCTTATACTTTCACCAATTCTCACAATAATAGGTATGTGACAGAAATTGTTCCTGTGTATTTCAAGAGATGTTACTATATGTTACTGAAATTTAAAGCTAGCTGATAGAGGGGAGGTGTGGATCCTGTTCATAAGCTTTGAAAGGATTATTATCCAGGGTAGAAATTTTCTGCAAAATTGAGTCCGAAAATATACTTTTTATTTTTATTTTCTACAGATTCTTGATCATTTTCAACTTCACCATAATGTGCATTTACTCTCTCTGTCTCTTTTAAAGCTCCAACAACAAATATATTTGTAACCATTTTGTTTTTTCATTTAGTCATCTGATGTGAAACCATCTAATATGCACAAAATATACGATTCAACACCACACTTCCCAGTGAGATTTGAAACATGCCTAGACTCTTTGGTAGAAAATAGGTAATTCCCAGTCGAGGAAAATGTTAAAACTCTGTAAGTAACTGCCTCTTGTATTAATCCACAGCCTTTACTATTTGCTCCATTTTCTTTCATAAGATTAACATTTAAAAACCTCTTTGTCACAGACTGAAATTGAATTGTGAAATGTGCTCCTGAATAAATAATTTCTTCCTGAATGTTAATTACATAGGCAATTATACTGAAGTGTAATTTTACATAAATACGGTATTAGAAGTTCTACAGATATGAACAATTGCACGAATGCCTCCTTGATGTGGGGGGAAGATAGTTTCTGAGGTTGAAATGAAAGTATCTAACATGCTGGATAAATAATGGAACACTTGATGTATTGAATTTTAATCTGTATGTTTATAGAACTTTTACAAGGCTTTAAGGCAACTACACAGCTAAATAGTCATAAAGACAACATGTACATACTTTATTTCATTTTCCTTATGTATTCATAACATTGACAAAAATAAGAACACTGATACTTAAAAGTCTAAGCCAAAAGTTATAAATGAGACAACTCTCAATTAGAAGTAAACTGAAAATGAAATTATCCAATTTTAATAGTCACAATTTTTCTGCCAGGTGAAGTACTTTATATGCAATTATCAGTTTCTTATTTAAGAATGCGATGATGATTTGATGACAATAGTGATGGACTAGTTTTCACAAAGCAACCTCATTAACTATTACATTCAATAGATTTTTTGCCAAGAATTCCTACTCTAATAAGAGTCACAATCAGATTGAATCTAGACTATTTGCTCATTGCATTAATAAAGCAGGTAGGTAATTTTTGAGTACTTCTATGGGCGGACATTCTACTAAACACTTTACTGGTATTGTCCCTTTTTATCTCATTGCAACTCTATGATGTTATGATGTTATGGTGAAACCAAGTTTAGGGATTTTTTAAACTTTCCCAAATTCATATAACACTAAAGGTAGATCCATGATCCTAACCCAGGTCTCACTTAACTCCAGAGTCCACACTGTTGGGCAGACTGTTTTGTAACAGAGTAGAAAGAAAAGGCTTAGAGTTGAAAAGTCCAGAGTTGAAAATCTGCCAGTATTTTAAATGTTTATCTTAACTTTTTTGCCTTTTTTCTTTTTTTAAAATATTTATCCTAAATTGACATTTGGACTGAGTTAAGTACAGTATCCAAATAATCTGTCTGAATTAGAAGAAGAAATCAACCAAATTATTTGCTGTAGACTTTAAAAGAAACAAGTTGATTGAGATGTTAAATTTCAGTTTATTAAACCTCCTAACTAAAAATGTGGTCTGTAGACAAGAAGCATCAACATCACCGGGGACCCCATTAGAAATGCAGAAATCAGTCCCCAGTTTAAGAAGCACTGCTATCAATAAGAACTCATCCAGGTTCACACCGACTCAGCACTAATCTCCTCTAAAATTACATAAAAGCACAGTGAAGTTTTAAAAGTGTCATTTGCAAGTAGACACTATAAACTTCTAGTACTTGATGATAATGGTCAGAAAAGGAGGTCAGCAGATGCACCAGGTGAGTTTGGGGAAGTGCTTTTATTAGGTTTTGAAATTCCCCCAAATTTTCCAATCTATAAAGCTAACCCAGAAAAGCTTCTATTTAAAGACTTTTAGGCAGATAGCTTTTACTACTGCTCAACCTCAGTGGGAGGATTCTGTTTTTAGCGAGTATTTCAGTCACTGATTCAAAAAAATAATGAGTAGATATGATTTTCACATTATATTAAGGCTTGCTTGTACTTCTATTTTGTAGCACACTTGTGAATCACAAAATATCACATTAACCTCTCCAATAGTTTTATGACATGGTTAAGAGAACGAATTGTTGTTCTAAACTTACAAAACAGTCAATGACTTTTCCATATAGTTATACACTCATTAAACATTATCATTATTGCTAGTTTAACTTTACATTTTTTTCAACTTAGACTCCCAAAGAATACTCTTTTTTCCCTTTCTCTAATTTGCTCAGTACAAGACAACAGTGAAATATTTGAGGTGTACATTATAATCAACTGTTATCGAAACTTTCTCAAAATGCTACATATTAAAAGGCACAGGTTAAATTTGCTCTTACCTGTGAATGGAGTCAATTGTACACATAATTTTAGGAAATGGGAAAAGACTTTCTGCCTGTTTTAGTTATGGTTTAGTTGGAGAAAACAGAACCCATCTTAGCTAACTGAAGAAGTAGGGACATTATTACAAGATATTAAATGACTCAGTCTTTAGGAGTGCCGCAGAAACTGAATGTAGACTAGGATTCACAGAGTAACTCCCAAAGTCGCATTGCAGAACTTGGACACTAAGGGAGCTGCTGCCTCTGACAAAATGAGGGAACTGTAGAACTGAAGCCAATAGCTACTAGCTCCCAAATCACACCACATCTTCCATGATCCATACTACCCAGTCTTGAGTGGAGCCCATTAAGCATTCTATAAACTCATTGTCAAATACATCAAGAAATATGGTGTGTACATATACAATGTAATATTATTCAGCCTTCAAAAAGAAAGAAATTCTGTTATTTATAACAACATGGATGAAACTTGAGGCATTATACTAAGCGAAATAAATCAGACAGAGAAAAGCAAAGACTGCATGGTATCATTTATACGTGGAATCTAAAAAGTAAAATTAAAAAGTCAAACTTATAGACACAGAGAATAGGAAAGTGTTGCTGAAGGGGCTGGTGAAGTGAGGTGGGGGGTGGAATAGTGGGAGGTTGGTAAAAGAGTATGAACTTTCAGTTATAAGATGAATAACATTGAGGGTTTAAAGTACAGCATGGTGACTGTAATCGATAACACTGTATTGTATAATTAAAATTTGCTAAGAGAGTGGAACTTAAATATTTTCACAAAAAAAATGATGAATATGTGAGGTGATCAATGATTTAATTAATTTACTTGATGGGAGGATTCCTTTTACAATGTACATGTATATCAAATCATCACATTGTACATTAAATATCCTATAATTTTGTCAATTTTACCTCAATAAAGCTGAAAAGATCCACTTATCTGTGAGTGACAGAACACATATAAAGACCAGTGTATTCCATGAAAGTCCACCCACTGTCTTATTTCTTATGTAAAATTGCTCAGTCAGATTAAATATTCTGTGAGATACCAAAACAGATGTTAAAGCATTCAGTAAGTTGATAGATTATAGTGCCTACAGAAAGATGGCCACAGAGAAGACAAAATAAAATCCAGAATAAATAACTATTTCAGTGAGAAAAGTTGCTGACCCTTCTGTAACAGAAGGGGTCTGATCTAATTGACCTGCTCCTAGGCGGCTTCCGGGTTTCCATTAAGTATAGTGCAGAGTGGACCCTGAACCTGGACATAAGCCAGATCAGACTTAGAAAAGGAAATTCTGTGTTTTGCAGTCCATGCATTACTTTCATCCCTGCCACCGTGGTCACTTGCCAAATAGCACATTGATCAAGGGCTAGGGTAGCTAGTGACAGAGACAATGAAATCAACAGGGAAAATTATCTTGTCCACATGGTTATTAAAGTGTTTTCTAAAGAGGGGGTACTTTGATGGATACTCACATGAAATATAAATAATCTTACATTCTCGGCCCATTCTTAGAGGTCCATCCACATCTCTCTTCCCAAAACCTACTTATTACCGATCCTTCAATCATATCTGTCCAAATCCCTGAATATTCAGCCAAACCATTAGCCTCTATCCATGAATTGATCCATAACTCTTACTATCTCTCCTTCCAGACAAACAAAAATCGGTTATATTACCCAAATGTCTGCCCATGACAAGGATTTTTTCTTCCTCATTATATCCTACAGGTCCACCCCTCCGAGGGGTTATACTGCTGCAGCCGGTCACTTGTGCAATGCAATATTATGAGGCAGAGCCATCTGCAAACCAGAACTGAACTTGATGGAACATGGTTCTTCATTAGTTAGCTAGTTATAGAAAACTCTAAATGAGGCCATGGGTGGGTTGATAGAGAGGTGACACTGCAACAAGAGTAAGTATATTAGGAATGTGAGCCACCTGCTCTTAACAGGAGCCATCATTGTGTTAAATGAAACTTATTAGTGCCTACAGAACATGAATAGGCCTGATCTCACACGTGCCGCTTTCACCTGAAAATGTAGTAATGCTGGACACACTTAACATTAGTGCCTGGTGGCGTAGAAAAACCTAGGTTATTATTAAAGGCTAAGATCATGTGGTTAGACTTCCAATGTCTGGTGGAACATATTAGTAAGCCAACAGCAGTTTCTTAACAGTTGAATATTTATTTATTTCCAAATACTACAAGCTTGCTTTGTATATGATGCTCCTATAGGGGTTTGCCAGAGGCTCCGTAGGGCATCCCAAACTGCCACAGACATTTCAAGCACAATTATACCTTCTGGCTCAAAAGGGTGAAAGGACAGAGTTTTGCTCTGATGTTTGGACCAGCTGCAGTGGCTTCTCTTACTCTTGGCCTCACTCATACCTGGTAACTCTAGGAGTTTCTCAGTAAATTGATTCCAAAATTCAAAGTGATCCACAATGTACTGTACCTCTTTCTTAGAAGTACTTTGGAGAGGATATCCCTTCACACCCCAGATTGCTAGTCTCCCAGAAACTTCACCAAAGTGACTGGCCCTGAATTCTCTTTGGATTTTTCTTCTGCTCTCAAATCACATATTTTCTACCAGAACATCTAGAGTACCTGCTACTTATCTGTTTACCAGGCCCTACCTTCACAAGATCATCCATGAAGTAGGTCAGCATGTTTTTCTTTGAGGTGGTGAAATAATCAAACCCTCAATAATAAAGATAGCTACAGTGAAGATAAGTTTTATAATCCCTATTTTAGGTACAAGAAAAATGAGTAGAGATATAAGTGAATTCCTTGAATGGCAGGTCTGTCTGCTTCCAAAGGTTTTTCTCCTGACCTTTATGGGATGAGCATCTGGATGGGCAAGAAATGTGCAACTTGTAGTCCAGTCAAAGAAATGTGAGTCTGGGAGAGATAGATGACATGGATACCAAGGGCATAGGCAGTGCCCAACAGTCTCTGTTTACACTTGGCTCATCTCCCTCATTTAAGTAGCCTTGGAGGCACTGAAATTTGCTATCACTAACCCACCTCTACTAGGTTCAGAGATGGGGAAGTGGGGAAGGGTGGGGCATAATAATTTGGTTCAAGATAGATCCTAATAGCTGAGATACAGAAATACTACCTTCTGATTTGATGCTCATTGTTTTAGAGATCCATTTTCACAATGGATTTAACCATTTAAACAAACCGAAACTAGTCTAGTTTGATTTCAAATGTCAATGCAATTAAATGAATTTACTTAGATCTATAATGAATTCTATCTTGCTCAAGACATTTAACTATTGACCATTGAAACTCTGTCCCCAAAATCATAATAGTGTTAATTTACTACATCTCCACATTTGTTTTAGCAATTCTGACAATAATTGTCATTGTTGAATAAATTCTGCATAGTCTTGCTTTGTGGAAGTGTAATATCAGGGGCCATCACTGTTAATTACATTCATCAAACCTCAGAACATCTGTTCTTTTGGCCAGTTTTCTATTCTCTTATTTTTGTACTAATTATTTTCTATACCTTCCTTGGTTTTATGTGTATAATACAGCCCTAAATTGATTATTAGCTTAAACTTGAGAACAAACTGTTAATATACATTCTTAGCCACGTTTAATCTGATAATACAGTCCACAGCAGTCAAAGGCAGTATGTATCTTTTAATTACCATGTGGATCCCAGTTCTGCCTCTCAGAAGCTTGGTGACACCAACCAAATTACTTCAGCTTTCTAAGCTCCAATTACTTGTAAAATGGAATAACAATAACTATCTCACAATATAATCACAAAGGTCAAATAAGATGATTAAAAGTGAAAACACTTTGCAAACTATTATAAACTATGTGACTTAAAGTTACCTCTGTATCAACAATATCTTGCCTTGAACACCTAAATTCTTTTTCCTGGCTTGCATACTACTTCGTACAAGATTCTATAAATATTTGTAATTGCAGAGTTTGTCTAGATTGTGAGCTTTTGAAAAGTTGCTCCTATACCTTATTCTTCTCTGTATCACCAATGCCAAATAGAGTTCCTATGACATAAGTGGTGAGCTAAAATGGTAACACAAGCACTTTATCCTATTTTTATCAGCCATGAGATTTAGAATCTATGGAATCTAATTAGAACTGATGCAACCCCTACAGAGTAATAAAGGAGAACCATTTACAACTGCAATAATTTTGCGTATTTTTTTTTAATGCCAGATCCATCGTTTTGCAATGGGCAGGGTCACATCATACTAATATGCTAAAAGAAGAAATATACTTTACTCACGAGATAATACTGTATTTTCCATGAAAAAAAAATCATTGTTGCCTTGCTTCTTAGGTAAAATTACTGAAGAAATGAACCACAGCACCTGCTGGAGGGCAGACTAAACCAAAACTAGATCTTACTTTTCTTCCAGACATGGGGCAAAAGGCCATTCCTTCATCTTCAGATTGGATACACCCAAGGCTGAAGCCCTCAAGACACAAGAAGAAATGGAGGTGGGGGAAGCATGGAAACTCCATTCCATGATGGAGGGAATGGAGAAAAAAAATATGGGGAACTTTAAAAAGTTGACTGTAAAACATTAAGGAAAGAGAAGTCAGTCAAGAGAGAAAGAGGCCTTTTAAAGTCTTAAGTAAAGTAAGGTTCTTCCTATCTGCAGTACAAGAGATAAAGGAAGTAAGATAAAATCATCTCCTTTCTTCCTTTACATTCAGAGATCTATAACACCCTTCACTATAGAAGTTGAAAAATCTCCACAACAATCAGAAATGTGTTTGTGCTGGGGATGAAGGGAACATGGGAGGTACCAGGGATAGAAGAGTAACTTTTCTGTAATCACTTCGTGCTGGCTTCAGAGGAGAAAGAGCAGGAAGGACATTGCTACCTAACAAAAGATTACAAGGTAGAGCTGTGCTTCTTTATCAAGCGACTGAGAGATACGGGGGACAGCAGCAGAGAGGACCCCAGGCACTAAAGACCTTCTCCTCTTAAGGGTAACAAGAAATACTTTTTGGTGCTCAACAAGTTATCGTATAAATAAAAGAAAGAGTAAAGACTCCATGATGAATGAATGTCCTGTACAGCCTTTAATTTTTCCTACTTGCCTTCTCTTGTGTCACACACACTGCTTCTGGTTATTTTGTGTGCTCTTGGATGGTTTTAAACATTTAGACTTTACAGAATAGTAAAATATCAAGAACCATTTTGAAGGCTGATATGCACTTGCCATTATTTTTTCCAAGTAAGTAGATTTTAAAAGCACCATCTACTAAAACGTTATTTTACAAAAGAAAAGTTAGTTTAGCCCTGCAAAGTCCCATAATCTCAGGATTTTAAAATGAAAGAAATTTAACTTTTTTGAAAAAAAATATTCTTCACACTTATCATTTCTTTCATTTTGCACCGACAAGTTTCAACTTAGCCATGAACTGAGGTTTGTGAACCACTTCTCTAGACTAAAGCCTAGACCACAGCCTAGACAGTTTTCTACATGAAAAAATCCTTCCTCTCTCAGATACACAAAACCATTAACACTATTATGGTGTATAATGAGGCTGACTCACAGGAAATTTCCTACATTCAGCCATTATGACCTACCCCAAAAATGAAAATTTCATAAGGTTCAACATAATATCATGATCTTTTTGTATGCACTTGACCATTTTATAATGTCAAATAAATGTTAGAACTATTACAAGTGTATTCACAGCAATTCTATGGAGTTATATCTTTTCTAAAGAAAGTGTTTAATAATCCTCCACCCATGAACTAATTTGGAGGGGGGTTGCGGGGCAGGATGCAGTTCTAAGTGCTACTTACCAAACTTTGCACAGTTGTTTGGAGTCTATGTTTAAAAAAAAAAAAATGGGGCTATTAAAGTGCTAAATCTTTTGAATATAAAATATTTAATTATTAAATCTTTATTTCCATTAGAACAAATCAGCCTTTCACCAAATTAACTAAAGATTATCAGGTGCACACCACAGTGCTTAGCACATAATACACCTTCTAAAACCAGTAAAGGTTAATTAGGTCTTAGGGATGGTTTAGTTGAAAAGAGAAGAAAGATTTTAAGCCAAATTAAGTATAGAGGTTTGTTAAAAGGAGTGAGAGGGCTCTTATAGAACCCTTAGCAAGAAGGGGCTGGCTTCATGGGATCATAGACATTAGGCAACTACTTTCTTTACTTTTTCTGTCAGCTGTATGATCTCTTCCCTCTCCTGCACTTATTTTTTCTCTCTGCACAGTCCTAATTCCTACTTCTCTATAATATTGGCTTACAACATGGTCCCAAGCCTGTATAGAAGAAATAAGTGTCTTCTCCTTCCAAGATTCCTGCCTTGATCCATAAAACTGAATTTTTTGTTTGTTTGTTTAGAGAGTTTTGGGATGGAAGCACACTCTTACTTTATCCCCTTCTCTCACTTCTTTTCCTGGGAGTGATGTAATCTGACTGCAAGACTGAGAAGAGGCTCCTATGTATGCAGAACATAGGTTATTCTAGATCTTTCTTTTGGGGCCTGGTCTGCTCATAAGTTTTAGATGGTCTCTCTCTTCCAGGGGTATGTGATGTCTGTACAGAATGTTCATCCAGTCATCCCTTGCCCCAGGGGCAGGGTGTTTTAGAATTCTAGCTTAGAATTCTGGATACTTCAACTAGGGAGTAAGGAGTAGGAAGCTAACCTATTATGATTTCGGGTCCATATATTTTCCAAATCGGATTTACTAAGAACAAAGCTAATATGTTGGTTCCTATTTAAGCTCTGGGTCTCTTTCTTATCATAATTACTTGACCGATTCATTCTTTAAATATAAACAGCTCTGGAACCTCCAATTATCTACTTCAGTCTCTATAGTTCTAGTTCAAACAAAAGACAGTGAAATATTTTGATTGGTTCTGCTTAAATCAACTTTCAATCTCTATTGTGGACAGTTACTCCATTTATAGCCAAAGAGTTAAGGTAATGTGCCTAGGTCTACCTCTTCAGCAGAAACTCTGGGGAAACTTCAAAGAAGGGTAGTAAGTTGGATAGACCTGCCAAGAGTCAAAAGTCTCTTTGAGTTATAACATTCCAGGACTTCAAAATAGCATTCGCATGTAAAGCTGTTATTATTTAGTGGATTCCACATAATGAATTCGGTAAGTCAGGATGATTCTCAATTTGACTGATATAATATCTAACCATCTAAATTTCACAGTTAAAATTCCACACTTTTATTGCAATGTATTCCTGAAAATTATATCATAAAATGGACTACCATTAAGCAAACTATAATAATATTACAAGTGGAGGTTTTGTGCCATCAAGTACATTCCACTCACGTGTAATGTATCCAAGGTCAAAGTAGATTGATTTCTTTGTCTTTACACCAAAGTTGAAGTTATCTGAACAGTAGCAAGCAGAGCAGCTATAAATAAATTTCCAGGCCTCTCCCCACAGAGGCCTGCCCTGATGAACACTTCAAAGATAATGATTATAGATACTAGTCTCTGGTCAATTAGTATTACACTTCAAATCTTATAAATGGGTATGATGTTCTCTACACAATGCTTATGCTAGGACCAATACATTACTAGCATATAAATATGTAATCCTAAGGCATGCTTATATAATTAATTTTATAGCCTCAAAATTTCACCTAAAACTAATATGCAAGCTATAATAAACATTAAAAACTTAATTTAAATTAATTTTGCTTGCAACCTAGTAATTCAGAAAGATGTAAGTGAAATGGTTTGGCTCGTCCAGAGCTCTCAAAGAGGCTGCACGTGTGAGTTGAAACTGAGTCTTTCCTTTTCTTTCTATAAATTTCAATAAAGCTAGCAGAGAATTCAGAATCATTCTACTGACCTGGGAGATGAACTCAAAGCATTAAACTAGGTGCTCAGGAAAGGTATGTTGTTGATACTAATGATAGGGCTTCTCAGAGTACAAAGCATTCTAAAAGTCAGGGATGACACAACATTTCTCTCCCTCACCCTTTTCTACCATCAAATTTTATCTACAAGTCTCTGCATACCGAGTACTCAGAACCAATGGCATCAGCATTATTTATTCTCACTTGTCTCTGCCTATTTAACATTTGTTACCAAGGATCAGATGCCATGAACAATTACCAGGTCACTAGCATGCTGGATTATTTAGGGTAGGCTAACCACCATAACAAAGAGACCTAAATGAATAAAGTTTTACCATAGAAGTATATTTCTTCATCGGTTCTACTTCAAACCATAAACCTATATATGACTTCAATAATTGTGACATAAAAGACTAGAACTTATAGTAGAATTCTAAGAAAGATATCCAATCTTTCTGATTGAATTAAAGTTTAGAAATTTTAAAAAGTATACTTTTTGCTCACCTAACAGTTAAGGCTATAGCAGTCAGTAGGTCAACTCTCCTACAAACACAGTCATTGAAGGATCCAGGCTCCTTCAATTTGTGGTTCTGCCAATACATAGGGTTTTATGTTCATCTGCATCCAGCTCTCAGAAGGAAAAAGACAATGGAGAAGCCTGCATGGGACGTTTGCGTGGATTAGGCTGGAAAGTGGTACATATTACTTCTACTCCATTCATTGGCTAAACTGTCTCATGACCACACTGAACTGTAAGGTTAGCTAAGAAAAATAGTCTAGCTCCATACCTAGGACAAAGAAATTGATTTTAATGAAAGTTTGAAGTCTCTGCTATACCATATCTTCTCAAAGGAAGCATTAATATAAAAATAATGAACTCAGAGGCCTAAAATGGCCAATAAAGAATCTAAATGAGTGATGGGGGCCTGGCAGACACTGTCTAAAACTGGAAAGCATTCCATGACCTCCTATTTGAATCCAGCCAATTTTTGTCTGAAAAAATGGGGACAGAGTATTATCAGATATGATTTTCAGGAAAAGCCATAAATGTAGTGGGGGCAGAGGGGTTAATGTAAATTCTTCCAATATCAAAATGTTGGCACTATTTGATGCTTTAGGAAATAATATGTAGATCACACAAATGTTTCTACATGTCCTATTTGGCACAAAAAAATATATATATAAATTGCAAGCTGCCTTAAAAATTTAACTAGGCTCTAAAAACAAAATTTTTTTTGTTAAAAGATACAACTTAGTACCCTGATGAATAAGTTGAAGCTAATAATTAAACAAAGAAACTTCAGAATGGAGGCATGAGTATTAAGTAGTATTAGTGGGCTACCATGTGCTGCATGGGTAGCACAACTCAATGTAAAGCAACAAATGGCAGAGACTGCCTATACCCTCATAAATCCTACAAATACCTCAAATAATTATGAACAGACTCAATCATATTTCTCGTTTATTAATCGTTTTGGAAATTACACTATGATTTATTTATTCAAATGGTTACTACATGTACAAGATATTGTTAACTGCTGAAGAGAAAATACAAAAGATTTAAACTCTTCCCTTAAGTAAATTATGTCTTAATAAAGAAAAACTCTAAGTACACAATGGACTATATACATACGAGGTCAAAAGCAAAAAGCCATAAGTGAATTGTGACTATAAAGTTCAGATAAGGAAGAGATTATACCTGGCTAAGGGTGGTCAGAAATGGCTTCATGGAAAAAGAGGCATGTGAAGGTAAGATTAGATATGTAGAATGGGGCAATAGGGCTTCCATAAAAAGCAGAGAGCATTAGCAAATACATGGAACTGGGAAAAGTAAAGGTGTGTGGGAGGGAGTTGGGTTGGCCAGAAAATGAAGTACCTAAATGCAAATAAAGTCTATAATAGTCTATTTATTTATTCAGTAATTAGTATCATTTTTAGAGCTCATCAGTGGACATATTTCCCTCTCAACGAGACAAATCTATAACAAAACTGATGCGAATGGTTTACAGAAAGTAGGTAAAATGTAACTGATCTAAATTTTAGTGACTTCGAAATAGTGTTATTTACAATTGTTACTTGTTTTCAAGTCTTATTAAATTCAGTATTCTGTTGATTTACTCATGATACAGCCTGCCACATCTCCAAATGTTGTCATGAACTTCTTGTACCAGAAGTCTGCAATAAGTCAGGACCTGAGCTTTCTGGTTACAAACTGCTTTTATTACATCAGTCACCTCCTGTTCAGATTTCCAATAGGTGACATTTGCATGGTTCCATCTGTCTGATTTATCACTTATCAAGGCTATATTGTTTCAGTAACATTTGGGAACCTTCCAAATGTGGCTTCTATATGTCTTCGGTTCGTAGAAATTACCTCTGTAGTCAATTTTTCATGATAGTCTCCAAGATATTTCTTTGTTTATTTTAAAGACATATTTTGATATTTCTTGCCCTGGGTTTATGTTTTATATTTGTTTTTGCAGTTCATAGAAATCTGTTCTCAAGTCAATTTAGCAGTACTGGCCAAATACTTTATAATTTAGAAATCTCCTGATATACGACACACAGTAGGAAGTAGTAAGTTTTTAACTGATGATGAAATATGGTAGATTCTCCAGGTGTGTTAAGATTTGCCATTAGCCCTTCTGAAACAACTCCATTCAGCAAGACAACTACCTTTATTTTGATATTCCTCAATTTCCATCTCTCATCAAATCTTGTGTCAAACCCACAGGCTACACTAATTTTGTTTCCCTCCATTACTGAGATGTTTCTATTTAGGATAGTTATAAACATAGACATCTTTATATTATTAGTTTTAGGAAACAAAATATCTGGTCTATTGGGAAAGATTTTTTTAAATCAGGTTTTATAGTTCTGAACCAGTGTATTTATTGCCATTGTGGTTTTTATTTTATTTTATTTTTATTTTTTTGGCATTTTAAATTTTGGGTTTGATATTATCAATGTTGTTGCTATTATTGTTATTCTAAATATTATTATTTATGATAGCAGTATATTATCCCATAATTCAGCATCTGAGTTTAAACTTCCTAATATACAGTACAGTATTCTACTTACAGCACCAAGCTAAAGTAAATCAAAATAAATACTCTTCATATGTATTTTTCAATTAGTAGCATAGACTACTTAATCAACAAAGCTTCTGGATCATGTCAGTGAGGCAAATTTATCAAAGCAAGGGTAATTTCAATTAATGGTGCTTGACATTGTAGAAATTGCTCATTCTCTGAAATATTTGTAAAAAATGATCTTCAAAAATGATTTAACACTTTTCATTTACATATTTGGCAATTATAGCCCCCAGACTTATCTCTCAAAAGCATCTAGATTTTTTCCTTCACAAAAGAAGGCAATGGGGCCTTTTGTCCTTTGCAATGGCTGATATATATATGTCTTGAAGCTTACTTTGACAAAATACAGTATGAAGGTAGATTAGAACATAGTTCTAAGTATTCATTTGTATTTGTTTATTTTCCTTTCATAGGCCTAGAAGTAATGATTATTGGTTAATACAAATATATAGATATCATTTTAGATATTTCAGGCACAGTTCAACAACTCTCTGAAGTTTCAGGTAGCTATGCTATATAAAATATTCATTTTTTTAAATTAAAAAAAAATTATTGTCCAAGCCCACATCTAATTGTGGCATTATATAAACCCAGTTTTGTAGAAAACATTTTTGCTTTATTCTTTATTCCATATATGTAGAATTTATAATGCATATTTACCTTGGATAATATTTATAGACATCTCATAATTTTGTTCTTTTGGGTCATAGTTTTGCTAGACTGTGGTTTGGAGCATTTTTATTGTAGCTATTTATTTCATCTTCTAAATGCCTGTGTTTGGTATACATTTCTAGATAAATGCTACTAAATGACTTAAATTGTTTAGATCTCTTGGTATCAGGTTCCAGGCGCAATGTGTATTTGCCAAACTGTCTTTATAAAATCAAGTCTCAACAGTACTTCATTCTTATATTTTTTGAACTAACGTACAATATTGTAGAATTGTTGCAAGTGGAAACTTTCCATGTTTGGTACTTTTGAAAGAACTATAAATATAAGCAATCCAATTTAGAAATGATAAATGCTGCCTTCCAAATTCCAATCATATCTGTTCTTAGTTATAGCATTTTCCAATAAAAAAAAATACCTTTGGTGATGCTCAGACACATATCATTTTTAAGACCTAGAAATAAAGACCTGGACTAAGGCCAGTCACTTGAATTGTGAGGATATCCATTCCAAGAATATCTTTTATTGTTATCACCGCTCACTTGTCTCCATGATGTATTGGACTGCCCCAGCTTTCTTACCACTAGGAAAAAAAAACTTTTATTTTCCATTATCTATCTTGTTCTTCTTGCATACTTTCTGCCTCCCTGTAAGGTATTATTCAACTTTTTCTTTTAAATAAATCCATAGGAACCTTGGTATCAAAATATCAAAGTGATTATTTTGGTTTTTCTACTATCGCTTCCTTTGAATGAGAAGTAACTCTTTTGAAAGTAAAGTTTTCAAGGTTCCTTTATATTCTAAGAAATAAATGGAATAGGACAGGACATTTTCAAAGAAGTTAATGACCACTTTTCATTTAATGACTCAATCTCAATTGCTGTATTTTTCCCATTCTATGATGACACGGGCTGTGTATGCATCATAAATTTAATAACAGCTTTTTAGAAAAAAAACACACTACCACATTAATGCACACGATTAGTTTTAACTGAGAGTAGCATATGTTAACTCATAGAAATACACGTCACTCACTTTTTTAGTATCTTGATGTAATAGACACAGAGCTGAACCTCCCAGAAGAACTTGCTGCCCATATATGAGGTAGATGGCCTCAAACTGTCAGCTCTTTCAGGGTCTGCCTCAAATGCAAAGAGCCACTCAGCCTGAGGTCAGACCCTTCTCGGGCCAGCCATATCAAGACTAAGCAGGGTGAGAGTATAAAGGACCAGCAATTTTTGCCAGACAGGCACTACTCTGATGGTTTGTACCTCAGTAGCTTCCCAAGTGAAATCTGAATCTGGCACCATGCACAGAGGGCGGGGGGAAACCAAAGAAAGAGGCACGCCACTCCAGATCAGTAGGTGGTAGTTTTACCAAACAAGAGAAGTTACGTACAAGACTTGTTGTGGGCGGTCGCCAGATGAGTAGATCTCTGCACATGCCTGCTAGAATTTTAACAGTTTATATAGGGGCCTTAACTGGGTTCAGTCACATATACTATCTAGGTCTCAATACCTTGTATTTTCCAAGGATGTGTCCTTGAAATGGTTCCCACTGTGAGAACACTTGGCAGAACATATATTCCAAGAACAGGGAAACGGGTGAGGAAACTCTGATTGCCTGGGTCCGGCTTATGGGTCAACTAGCAAGCATTCACGTCTTCTCAATGACCTCCTCCAATGCTCCACACCTCATACAATCTCATATGCCCCCATCTTTTGCAATGTGCCCTGAACAAGTCACCAGGGGTTTTACTAGCATGGAGGTGACTCATTTTGTGCAGCTGCCCAGCCACATTGGAGGGAACGATCTAGGCACATGCAACCAAAAACACAGATTAAGATAATGATTCCCAACATAAATAACAATTCTTTCCACCAAGAGCCCCATGATCAGAACTACTGATTTCTTAAGTCGCCTAGGCTGGGGGTTGGATCACTCAGGGCATTCACTTGTGCCTTCAAGTAATTTAATAAAGACAATACATTAGCCGACATATCCAGTATAAAGACACAACATTCCGTTTGAATAACGGCACAGGTACCTCCTTGGGAAACAGTAATAACATCCAAGGCCATTCTGTTTGGAAGACAGCTTTTCTCATTAGAGACATTTCAGTGTTCGGTAAAGACAGGCTTTGCTGGCTATCACTTATAGCACACATAGTAAGCCCTTCTGTGTGTGCTATAACATCCTCCAGGCCCACGGAGGAACAAAAACTGTGACCAAATAATCATACTAGTGGAAAACAAAACATGCCCATCTGGCCTTGAGGAGAGAGAAGTTGGCAATCTTTGTTACTGCAAGGCAGACTCTCCCCTGTTCTCAGGGAAATCTCACCGTGCAGCAGCCCAACCACCTCGGTGGAAGTGACGGCCAAGTAATTGTGGCACACAACCAGTGAGTCCCATTCATGGGTACCCAATAAATACCCAGTGGGGCAACCAGTCATGACCAACCCATGAATATCACAGTTTCAGTGATTTCCATCTCATATTCCTGGCACGACTGGATTGGTTATGTTTGTAGTGATTTTTCTGTTCCCAACGTAGGCGTGCCCAGGTGCTCAACTGTCCATAACCTGGGGTGAGCCACATGAACCCACCCCAAATCTGAGCATAACCACCAATTGTCCTAAAAATGGTGATATATTTAGAACGCTTCCAGTCAGTAGTTGGATAGGCTGCAGGCGTAGATTGACTGACAGAAAAAAGAATATCCATGCTGAGTGTTATGACTAGTATGTGTCACAGGTCAGGTTTCTGGATTAGTATTGGTAATATCAGAAGAATTAAGAGTACTAGTCCTGGCTCATTCTTCCTTAATGTACTGTTTTAGGGCCTTTCAATTCCCTCCCTGGCGTGGTGATACCTAGTAAAGGGAAACACGATAATATTACAGGGAGAAACCTGGTGGACACCACCTTAATGAAATGTCAAAGTCAACCTAACCAATAACGAGACAAACTAACATCCTGTGCCTTCTGATATGAAGCACCAAGAAGGACACAGGATCTCTTATGTAGCATTCTTGCCAAAAAAAAAAAAAAATGTATTACTTAAATCTAACAAGAAAATAAACTCAAACTGAAAGACATTCTTCAAAATGACTTCTCTGTACTCCAAAAATGTTGTCTATTGGTGGCAGGGGTTGGGGAGGGGAACAGAGGGGAATTGGCTAAGGAAGAGTTCCAAATTAAAGGATATTAAAGAGACATGGCATTGAGTTGTGTATATTTCTTATATATGTTAGATATTAATCCTTTATCTTTATATGGCTTGCAAATATTTTCTCTCATTTCAAAGATTATCTTATCATTTTGTTGATTCTCTCCTTTGTTGTACAGAAGCTTTTTAGTTTGACATGATCCCAGTTGTCTATGTTTGCTTTCATTGCCTATGATTTTGGTGTCAGATCCAAGAAATAATTACCAAGATGAATGTCCATGAGCTTTTGTAGAAGTTTTTCAGTTTCAGATCTAATTTTAAGTCTTTAATCCACTTTGAGTTGATTATGAAGGATGATGTAAGATAATGGTCCAATTTCATTTTTTTGAGTGTGGATATCCAGTTTTCTCAATGCCATTTATTTAAGAAATTAACCTTTCCTCATAGTATATTCTTGGCACCCTTGTCAAAGATCATTTAACCTTATACATGTGGGTTTATGTTGGGGTTCTGTTATTCTATTCCACTGGTCTATATGTCTGTTTTTATACCTGTACCATACTATTTTGATTACTGTTGGTTTGTAATATATTTTGTAAGCAGGAAGTATGCTAACCCAATCTTAAAATGGCCAAAGGAACTGAATAGACATCTCTCCAAAGAAATCATACATGTAGCTAACATGTATTGTAAAGGTACTCAACATCACTAGTCATTAGAGAAATGTAAATCAAAACCACAAGATATCACCACACATGTGTTAGGATAGCTATTATCAAGAAAAGAAAAAGGTAACAAATGTTTGCAAGGAAATAAATGTTTGCAATCCCACTTTTGAGTATTCATCCAAAGAAATTAAAATCAGTATCTCAATGAAATACTGCCATTTGCGTCAACCTGGATGGACCTCAAGATAATCATGCCAAGCGAAATAAGCCAGACTGAAAAAGTTGAAAATCACATGATATCACTTATATGTGGGATATAAACCTAAAAGCAACAAATGAACAGGACAAATAGAGACTCATGGACATGAACAATGGACTAGTGGTTACCAGAGGGTAGGGGTTGGTGAAGGAGGGAAGAGGTAGACAGGGTAAGGGGGATCAAATATAGGAGAGTTGGGGGAGGGTGAAGTGGGTAAAGGGGATCAAATATATGGTAGCCGAAGGAAACTGGACTCTGGGTGGTAATCACACAACAGAATATATATATGTGAATTATAATGTACACCCGTTTGGTTATACAAAATGAATGAGTCCTAGAGATCTACTGCACAGAACAGTGGCTATAGTTAGCAATACTATATTGTATACTTAAAAACATCCTAAGAAGGCAGATCTTATGTTAAGTGTTCTTGTCGTCATCATCATCATCATCATCATCATCATCATCATCATCAAAATAAATAAGAGAGCAGGAGGAAACTTTGGAGTCGATGAACAAATTTATGGCATAGATTCTTGTGATGGTTTCACAGGTGTATACTTATCTCCAAACTTATCAAGTTGTATACATTAATTATGTACAGCTTTTAGTGTGTCAAAAAAATAATAATAAAATGTTATGAAAGTTAAAAAAGAAAGAGAGATATAACAGCTAATTATAGTACATGATCCTGGATTGGAACATGAGTTGGGGAGAAAAAACTGCTATCAAAAAAATTTTAGGACAATTAAAAAAATTTGAATATGGATTGGATAACAATATTGTATTACTATTGAATTTCATGTGTTTGCTCATTTTATACTGTTGCTATGCAGCAAACTACCCTAAAACGTAATGACTTAAAGCAATAAATACTTGTTCCTTCTCATGGTTCTATGGGTTGCCTGGGTAATTCTCGTAGTCTGAACTGGTTCCGCTGTAGCCGTATGATCTAGATAGCCTCGTGATCTAGATAGCCTCACTCACGTTAACAACACTCGGTGTGATGTAAACCAAGATGACAGCTGCATGTCTCTTATCCCCCAGAAGCCTAGCCCAGCTCATTCACACTGCAGCAGAAAGGTTTCCAGCATCAAGAGAGGGCAAGCCCCACTTTTCAAACCTCTGCTTGCATCAATGTTTAATATCCTGTGTCCAAGGCGAGTCACACGGGTAATCCTGAATTTAAGAAATGAAGAAATAGATTCCCTTTCTTGATGCAGAAAATCAAAGTCACATTACAAAAAGAGATGCATACAAGTATAGGAGAAATAATTGGCCATTTTGCAATCCATCATACTACAATTATAATATTCTTGTTCTTATAAAATACACATTGAATTAAGGATAAAGGTGAATAGTGTCTGCTGTTTGCTCACAAATTGAGTAAAAAATAATATGTGTGCTGTGGTATTATTACACAAATTGAGTAAAAAATAATACGTGTGCAAATGCAGCGAAATGGTAACAACTGCTAAATCTGCATGATGGGTATAAAGGATATACGGAAGTTTTTTGTACTATTCTTGCAATTCTACACATTTACAATTATTTCACAATAAAAGGGTTTTTTTAATCCCACTGAAGTATTGGATCACCTCAGTTTGACCACGGAGTTATAGGGTCACTGTAGCAAAATGACAGCACATAGAGAACCAATGTGGGTGGGATGAGAAGTAGGCCCTCAAAGGAGGGTGCCGGGGAGACTACTGCAAGGGTGTCCTGTGTGTTGGATTTGGGGTATTTTCCTATTTGGTTAAATTCATATTTGTATCTTTTTCCTTGTATGAATTCTACATCAGGGGAAGTTGAATCATCTCTCTTTAATATCAGTTAAACCTTTTGTTAGATAGTCTGTGAGCACCTGAATGATAACCCTTTACACCCATTATCAGTCACACCAGCTTCTCCTAGCTTTGTTCCAGTTTCAGGTCTATCTGGCCAGAACATCATACCATGTCCACCTCCTCTTATTCTGCCCAATTGTGGCAACATAATGATTAAAAATGGCATTGAGGTCCCTAAAATTTTATTTCTAATTATTAATACCTGAAGATATCATTTAATTATTTAATTGAGTATTACAGGGACGATAAAAGAAGAAGTTCACATTATAAAACGTCTACTATGTGCAAATAGAATCAGTGTTTCTCAAAGTGGTCTCCAAACCAGCAGTACCAGCAGAATCTGAAAACTTGTTACAAGTTCTTGGACTTACTGAATCAGAAACTTTGGGAGTGAGGGCAAGCAATCCATGTTCAAATAACCACTCCAGGAAATTCTGGTGCTCATTAAAGTTTGAAAACAACTGCTCTTGATACCAGACCAATGAGAGCCATATCAGAGATTTTTAAAAATTCTTCACTCCACCAACAAGTGACATTTAACAATAGTCAGCTGTTCTCATGACAATTAACCATGGGGATAGATGTAGCCTTCTATAGGTTCTCTCTAGCCTCCCGATGCATGCCCTGGTTGGCTCTTAAGGATTCAAGATTTACTTTACAATTTTCAGAAAAAGTCAAGAACTTTGTCCTGAAAGCCAGTTTCTAGGACCACGCATCCATTTCCTGCTTCTCCCGTCACTGAAGTAAATAATGATTCGTACATCGTTATTTACTTCAGGATTCATAACTTTAAGAACTTTAGCACTCGACAAGTCTCAACACACTGGGAGACAAGGCTAACTTGAACTGGAATTGAACCTACTGTCCCACTCAGACTAAATGGTCTGGTTGGCTAGCTTCTGCCCCAACCCATGTCTTTCTCTATTTAGTGTTATTCCTCTCTTTTCTATCCAGCAGAAGTTGCCAAGTTGTCACATATTCTAAACCCAGTACATTGTGACTTGTCTGCTTTTTCCTGTATCTTAAAATTCAGCCCCCAAACACCAAATGATACCACTAAATGAGTGGTTGTCAGTCATCATTGTTATAAACTGAACTGCGTCTACCTAAAATTCATGTTGAAGCCCTAGTTCCCAATACGACAGTATTTGGAGACAAGCCTTTAAGGAGATAATTAAGGTTAAATGAGGTTATACTGGTAGAGCCCTCATCTGATAGGATGTTATCCTTATAAAAAGTATAAGAGTCTATGGCCATGCTATCCTGAACAAGCCCTATCCCGTCTCATCTCAGAAGCTAAGTAGGGTTGGGCCTGGTTAGTCCTTGGATGGGAGACCACCTAGGCAGACCAGGTGCTGTAGGCGTAAAAAATAAAAATAATAAGGGATTGTAAACTGATGAGGTCCTTGCAATCTGTGAGGTCAACCAAGGGTTGCCTCACTAAAAAAAAAAAAAATAGGTAGAAGAGAAAGCAGGGATCTCTTTCTCTCCATAAGCACACAGAGGAGTGGCTGAGGGAGGATACAGAGAGAAGGCAGCCATCTACAAGCTAGAAAGGAGAGTTCTCACCAGAAACTATCTTTGATGGCACCTTGATCTTGGACTTCTAGCCACTAGAACTGCGAGAAAATAAATTTCTGTTGTTTAAGCCACCTGGTCTGTGGTATTTTGTTATGGCAGCATGAGCAGACTAATACAATCATATGGGGGTGGTTTTAAAAACACATACCCCTAAAAAAATGATTCAATTTGTCTGAGGTGTGGTCCTTGCATTAACACTTCTTAGAAGCTTCCCAGATAATTCTGTGTGCAGTCAAGGTTGAGAAACATTGGGACTATTCCCAGTTTTAAAAAATTGAGCTCTTAGGCCTATTTTTTAAAAAGTCTGTCCCATTGACATCACTTAGAAGATATCTTTAGATTTAGACATATTTGTTCTCCTATTTCAAGGAATCCCCAAATAGATAAGGAAGACATGTTTATAGCTTGCCAGCTTGAGCAACAGAATGTAAACTGAGCTTGAAATTAAAATAACTTTAGAATGAATCAGTCCAAGATTTTTAATATAACAACTTATTAAAGATCTCTTGTTTTCTGTTGCAAGTGATTTTTAATGAAAGAAACAAATTCAATAAAAAAATATTTTTTAAAAAACCTCTTAATAATCCTGTAAACAAAACAGAGTCCTAAGCTGGGAGCACAACATTTGAAAAACATTGTCTAAATTTGGACTAAATTAAAAGAAATTTCCAGTGATATACATAATTTACCTCCTCAAGAGAGTAGTACAGCATGGCTGGCTGGAAGTAAATAAAAATTTTCTGAAAAAAAAATCCCAATAATGTCTCCAAATTGGAAAGGTTCAGTTGCAGAAAATAAAATCCACTCTAGTTAGCTGAAGTGGAACAAGATTTGATAAAGTAAATTAACTGATTACAAAATTGTTGGAAGAACAGGACGAAAAAGACAGCTCCCAAAGCCACACTGACTCTACTATGATCAGGAAAGCTGCTTCTGCAGGAACTTAATTAGAATGCTTCCACGTTCTAAATTAGGAAGCTTTAGCAGATGACCCCAGAACCATGCAATGTCTGTCATCCTCTATTTTCATAAGCAAAATGGATGCCCCTCATCCTGCCTCTCTACCAGTGTGACTCAATTACTAATCAATGTATCATTAAAATGCTTCTGATTGGTGTAATTTAAATCATGTCCAGAACCTTAGCTTTAAGGGAACACAAAAAATGTGGGTTTGTTTTTTTTTTTTTTTTCAGTTTCTCAGCCATTGACTCTAGAAGATTGGAATATTTGTTTATAAAGCTACTTTCTATATAATTAGCATCCATATACAACCTACTTTTCATACTTGTATTTCTAAACAACAAACAGTCTCCACAACATGCCCGTCTGCTGCAGGTTTCCAGCTGTAGACTGGAAGTCATATGAGACATTCAAGAGGATTACTAGTGCTCCAGACTTACTCCTATCTCTATTTCCTCCTTGATAATAAGAATCAATCATATAAGCCAAAAAAAAATTAGCCTCCTTTTCCTAAAATAACCAGTTGCATCCCCTAGAGGTAGTAATTCTCTCTTAGATACTAGGAGCTCTAAACTAGCAAAGCCAAAAATTTCAGCAACAAGAAGCAACATTTTAAAAGTAGGTCATTTGTATTACATTGGTATAGTAGTAAGAGATGTCGCTCCCAAATCCTTCACTTTGTTTTTCGACATTATATATTCCAGCTATGGGAGAAATATGTTGGTCAGTAGTTCAGAGTAAATACCACATCCATAAGACAGCATTCGAATCTCACAAGATGTTATTTTTTAGCTGTCGTAACTGAGTCTTCAATGGTCCATTTCACCATTTTATAAAGGAAACTGATTCTGGATGGATATTACCAGTGAATCTCATAAGTAAGAACCTGATGCCTTATTTTTTTGCTATAAAATCAGTTTTTTTGATCAGAAAAAGTATTGTGTGTGATACTGTGAATAAACTATTTACTACCTCCTCAGATATTTGCTGGCAGAAACACAGTAAGCAGAGAAGGAAAATCCAAATCTAGTTGAGTAACTCCTTTACAGTAAGAAAAATCACTATTCTCCCCATAATAGAAGGAGCTTAATATAATCTATCTACCACTAAGCCACCTGAGCATTATTCTGTTTCTGGCAGTTTGGACACTTAGTTGATATGTAGCCATATCAACTATGGTGAAGGAAAATTCATGTTATTGAGCTGTTCATTAACCCAGTGAACAAACACTGCAGTGGCTTGAGAAAGATTTTCTCTCTCATCTACTAAGTGACCATTATGTTCACTTGATTTTGAGAACCTCATCTCCAATGTGGAATCCTTTACGAAGCAGTCATAAAGGACATACGACTCAGCCTCTGGGTCCATCCTACCTCTTCCTCAAACTTCGATGTCCAAAATCCTCCAAACTTATGTTACCCAACCCATTAGCCATTAGCTGTTACCCATGAATCAAAAATGTGTACATACATTGTTATCGTTCATTCCAGACAAGATAGCCCACTGGGAGCATTTCCTTCTTCCACTGTCTTCCAGTAATACCCTCGAGCAAAGCTTTAATGCTTCAGCAGTCAGTCCACTTCCATCTCATGCCACATATAATGAGGAGGAATCTAAAAACAGACTTGACTTTTTTTTCTCAGATCATATGGGGCTTCCCATGAGGTCCTGAGTGTAAGTTGAGGGAAAAATGAAGTGCAGCAGAGGACTTGCACAAGTCTTATACCATGTATGATAATTTCATTTGATGACAGAGTGATGCTGAACATGCCCTAATTTATGACTTAGCAAATTAGACACCACTCGGTTTATGAGAAGTAGTTCAGTGTATATGTATATGTGTGCATGTATACACACACACGTGTGTGTATATGTGTGTGTGTGTATGTATATACCCTTTGGTTGTATATCCAGTCTCTGTTAGTCTAATAGCACACCAAGACCTGTTTCTCAAAAGAATAGTTACTTGCCATAGAGCATGGCATGTGTGGATCCTGATATATACCTATATATAAGAACTAGCATTTGGAAAAATAACCACAGTATATGTATATCTACCTACCAAAAATACTCTGTGGTAGATATAAGCCAAAACTTCATTTATCACTAGAACCCAGAAGCCCCCGCTCTGACCAGTTAACCATAGTGGCAGCTAGGTCCCTATGAATTCATTATAGCTCAGAACCAGTATCAATAATTACTGAAAGATCTGAGATTTTCCTTTGCCCAATACACCATTATCTTTTTATCAGCAATGGGAAGATTTACAGCATGTATTTGTGATGTTCTGGTAGTCTTTCTTCAAGGATACTGATCATTGGTTGATAAAATTTAGATTAAATGATGGCCCAGGATGAATAAAGATGCCAGAAATTATTTGTCGTAATAAAAAAGGAGGAATCTGAAGTCACAGGGAGAAGAAGCAATGATTTTCTTTTACTAAAGAGACTCTGTATCTATGTATTGACTTAGGTCTGGGAATTGGTGAGGAGGCCATGATTACCATGATGTTTCAGGTCAGGCCTCTGTTCCCAGACCTCAAGTGTTCAGTGAGCTGCACATTTATTTCATTCCCAGGGCCACAAGATCAATATTCTGTCATCAAACCAGTTCTGCCTAGTGAGATAACTATGCCCAGCTGTCCTGGTATGGTTGGTGACACACTTGCCCTCTGCTACATAAAATGCTATCATTCCCACTAAAGTTGGGATTCTGGCTAATGGAATCATGTTCTGTTTTCACTTCCAACAGATAGAAGACGGACATGGCTGTCCCCTATCTATGTATTTATCAATGATCTGAGTACTCTTGAGAGACGTCGTTAAGGGGTAGTTGAGTTGATTACACATGTTAAAGACATTCTAACATTCTTAATCCCCTAAGACTTGAATTTCTACTTTTTCATGGTACTAGGAATTCCTGGCATCTCAATTTCATTTAGCCTAGGCCACCACTAAGTCTAGGACTCATTCAGCCATCAGACCAAACAGAAACCTCTCAGATGCTCAAATTATACACTGAGTCCCATATCTCTGGTAATTGTGTCCATATCAATAACTTTACCCCATCAAAGCATAAGTCTATTAACTTAAAAACCCATTTCACAGATAATCCCCAGTTTTTTGCTGTTATAAATATATTTGCAAAATTATTTAACTCCTTTTGTTTATGACTTTTCCTCTAAAGCTTGCTTTCACAATTATTCCTTATGACATGCAGATCTGATCTGGCTATACGTGTGGAAGCAATAAAGATAGTAAGGGTGCTGTAAGAAGAGAACTGTCAATCTTTTGCAAGGGACCTGCTTTATAAAAGTCTATTCTAGGGTCTTCAAGCAAGTCAAGATCAACATCATCAAGCGAGAGAGAAGTTGCTTCTGCTGGCAAGGGGGACTTGATAAGGTTCGGGGCACAGAGTATGGAGATTTATCTAAGTCCTCCTAAATGACATCATTTCAATGATGAGGTCTGACTTTTTCTAAGGCAATGTTTTCAATTATGTGAAAAATAAATGGCAAAATTATAAATTCAACCTATCTTATATTTCAACAACCTGCAGCACAGACTCTCCATCTAATTTCCATCTAAATTAGTCTTGAGGCTACAAAAGATGAGAGAGTCTTTAAGTATGCTTATAAAAATTCCTTGATTCTCAGATGGCTCCTTGAGCTGAGAATTTAAAATATTGAGCATATTTCTTCCTTTCTTTCTTTCTTTCTTTCTTTTAGCTCACCAGCACAACTAAGAGAAAAAACAATCCACTCCAAAGTTTTTTTCTTCCTCATTTTGCCATCATGGTCTACTACAGTGGATGTCCAGAGGTGATCATTTAAGTAACTGCTCACTCTGTGCTGTAGTTGCCTTTAAACAAAATCGAGTCTAACTTCTTTGATGTTTTATTGCCCATAACCACTTCTGGTACTAATTACAGTATCACTCAGATCTCAGATGCACACAACAGAATTCACTTTAACTGGTTTAAGCAGAAAGTGTTTTATATAAGGAATTATCTGCTTCCACAAGTTTGGAAGAGCTGGAGGAACAGGCTCCAGGCTAATCTCTCAAGACCAACTCCTAGCCCTCAGAACCATTATGTCCATGTTGTGATTGAGAAAATGACCATCACCGCTGCAGGAAGGTAACAAATCAGTAGTTATTTGTACTATTGCTGACTGCAAAGCCATATTAACTCTGTCATGACTGGGACCCCTGCCACCACAGAACACACTGACACACTGAGAACACAGTGGCACCACATCATGACAGGAAGCAGATGAGGAAATCATCTGCATGTTAGGGGGTCACAGTTTCACATGATGGCTCCAGAACCATGTTGCTTCCCCCACAACTGACACCCCCACTCTCTACGTCTCTTGCCCATGTTTATTTTTTAATAAGAGTCTCATACAACAGCATCTGGTTGATGAAACATAAATCATATCTGGAGTTCTGACTTCCTGAGATCTAGGAATGTAGTTTCAGCATACCAGAAAAAACTTAGGGTGGATGGTGAGTGAGCTATTATCACTTGCAGTTCCCCTTTATACTGATTATCGGAAACATTTCAAAATCACAATATTAGGCCTATAAATGACACCACGTCATGCCTTATTTTTTCTCTGCCCTAAAAATGCTGATACAGCATGTAAAATTTACAAAGAGCCATAGTTAGAACAAATAATTTATATCCACAAACTACACTATAAGGCAAATCCTATTGACAGGTGTACGAAAACCTATGGTGCTTTTTTAACAGCTTTATTGAGGTATAATTGACATGCAGTATACTATATAGTTAAAGTATACAATACAAGTTTTGATATATATATATACATTCATGAAAACATTGATACATTGAGATAATAAACATATCCATCAGCCTCAAAAGTTTTCCCAAATTCATTTATAACCCATCTTTTATGGGGGTTCTTTTTAATTTGTCATTGAAACAAATTAGCCAATTCATTCTTAAATAAGGGAACAAACCAAATCCCCCTCCCAACAGAGCAAGATATGTTCTCAAATCCAAAAAGCTAAACTTTCAGTACAAAAATTCTAATTTATTCTTAGGAAAAAGCTTAATATGTTTGGACATAGCCTTAATTCTCTCTTTACTCATCAGAAAAATCAACATAACTGAATAGATAATATAAACCATTGGCCTTAGTGTATATAACAAAATGCTGATGTATAGTTATTATCACAAATATCTCTCCAAACTGGGATCAATATAAAAAAATTTTACTTCCTATAAGTGAGGGCACATAGTATTGATAACTATGTTTATCAGTTACTGAGATGAGCAGGTCACACACAGGGACAATTTACAACCAATGCTAAATAAAAGGTACAATAAATGAGAATAGGAGGAACAAAAGAAAGATTTTGTATTTACTAGAACAAACCAAAAATATTTTTGATATTAAGTATATGAGAAAGAATGCCAGGCAGTAAACAGTTCTACTCAATAGCAACATAACACTCAACACTACCAAGGGAACCATGTAATACATTTAAAATATATTGCCCTCAAATTCTAGTATTTAGAAATGTGACATGAGCATAAATAGGATGGGAACCACTGGGAGGGGAAAAAAACAAATGTAAACCAATGGTTCTTAGACTTTGCCTCAGAATCACCTGGAGGCTTCTTAAATGCAGATTGCTGGGCCTCGCCCCTGAGATTCTGATTCGAGAGATCTGAGGTGGGGGTCCAAGAATATCTGGTAAGTTCCCAGATGATGCTGGTGCTACTGTTTTGCAGACCACAATACGAGAGCCACTACCAATCTAGATTTCCAGTTTAATTCCTTGGAAAAGTATTCAAATGGGAGTCAGAGAAGCAGAGGGTAGAGGGTTGGGGGCTGCCAATAAGCCTTGGCCAACAATATGAACACATAAATAGAAGGAACATCGAACTAAGGAATAAAAAGCAGAGGGAAAATAAGCAAGCATGTCCTTTATGCAAAAATTCTGCCCCTGCCCCAAAAGAAAACAAGATTAAAGTCTGGCATAAAAGTATAGAAAAAGAACACAAATAGGAAGAGATGATTCAAGTAAGAAAAGAGATATTTAAGAAAATAATTAATTGGATATCTAAAGGAAATTAGAAAAATCAAAACCTCTATAAAATAAGAGATGAAAAATGAGATGATATGACCAAAAAATAATAATGCTAGGACGAAAAGAGAAATGGCAAAGGAAAGTGCAAAAAAATAAGGGAAAGAAACACCATTAGGGAACTTAACATAGCATCTGAAGCAGTAAAATATAAAAGCAGAAAAAACAAAATCCATAATGTACAAGGCAGACTTGAAAAAGCCACACAGAAATAAAGAAAAAAAGGACAATGAGAAAAAAATTTAAAGAGAAAATGATGGACATGAAGTAAAAGCAACAGAAATCCAATTAGCATGCCTGAAAAAAAAATAATAATTGGAAAATTAAACTTTTTTTCAATGTGTTATACAGGAGCTAGATGTCTGATTTAAAAAACTCTTAAATTGGCCAAAAATAATTAATATCCTCTTGAAATGGAAGTTCAAGTTTAAAGAAAAAAAGCTTCTAAGCAGAAGAATGATATCGCCTCCACTCACATGACTGACGTCTTGCCTCAGTGTCTCTGCCTTAGCCTCATCTCTGCCTCAAAAATATAGTTCAAAGGGCTGGATCATTCTCATCCTCCTCTTTTCAGGTTTAATGTCAAATTCTCAGAACCCTTTCCTGACCTTCCTCTATTAAGTTGACCTTTGAATTACTATCACTTTATCCTAATTATTTGTTTCTTCACAATTAGAGTTGAATTTTTTAATTTTCAAAATATGCTATTCTGTTATTTCCAATAGAATTTCAACTTTACGAGGAGAGAGATTGTGTTTGTCTTGTTCACCACTGTGTTCCTCACATCTACTACTGTGAATAGCATATAGTAGGTAGTCAATAAATGTGTTATGAGAATTAGTAAATAATTACAAAATTACTATAATTAAAACCATATTTTAGGGTGTAAGATCAAATGAAATAGACTAAAGAGTCTAGAATGAGACCAAATCACATATAGGAGTTCTCAATACATTGAAATGGTATTTTAAGATGGCAGAGAGGTATTCGGTACCTGGTGCATGGCTTTGTCATTTGAAAAATAAATAAAGCACAATCCCTCGTATGAATGGTTTTTGAAGAAGTCAAGGAATGATGAAAAAATTGACATAGAACACACAGAAGAAGAAAACAGACTCAGAAAATCACAAGTGCATGAAGTCAAAAGTTTAGTGTGGCAAGAATTCAGAAAATACTATGAAATATAAACCATAAGAAATTTGCAGATGTTTTTGAAAAGGCTTCTCATGGGACATGGAATAGAAGTTTGCACAAATCTTATTTAATTCTGAAAGGAAAGCTGACATCTGAGTTACATACACATAATACTAAAGCAAGAACTTAAAATAAAAAAGATGGATAGTTTGACTCTATACAAATTTAAAACTCTCATATTACAAAAGAAGTACTCACAACAAATAAGACTGTCTAATAAATGTCAACTCTAATGGAAAGTTGCAACATTATTTGGTAAATGATTATTTTTTCTAATATACAAATAACTCTCACAAATCAATAAGAAAATAAAAATCACGGAAAGACACAAAGAGAAAATCAAACACACACACAACAAATTATCCTACTCACCCACAAAAAAATTAAAAAACTGAAAAACCAAAATATAAATTGGTGTTAACTATAGTCAAAGACAAAAAATACATTGAAATATTTTTTACCCACTAGATTAGCAATGATTAAAAAAGATCGACAATATCCAGAGTTGGCTAGAATGTAGGAAATAGACAAATACTGTTAGAGGCTTTAGTTTAGAAATATATATAAAGAAATGAACACTTAGATTTAGCAGTTCCACTTTAAAACATTTCTCCTAAGGAGATATGTCAATTGCAATTTCAGTCTTAGTACATCAAAAAGAAAACTCTTATGCTACCAACAAAACTTGTTAATCTCCCAATTTTTCTCATCTTAGCACCTCCTGACGCCTAATTGCTCCAGAAAGAAACTTAGTTATCCTCATAGAGAAAAGGGAACCTTCATGCACTGTTGGTGGGATTGCAATTTGTACAGCCGCTATGAAAAACAGCATGACGTTTTCTCAAAAAATTAAAAATAGAACCACCATATGATCCAGAAAGTTGACTTCTGAGTATTTTTTTGAAGAATCTAAAACAATTACTTGAAAAGATATATGGATCCTTATGTTCACTGAAGTATAATTTGTAATACCCAAGATTTGGAAGCAACCTAAGTGCCCATTAATGAATGATTGGATAAAGAAGTGGTACATATACATATACAAAGGAATATTACTCCGTCATAAAAAAAATGAAATTTTACCATTTGAAACAACATGGAGAGACTTAGAGGGTATAATGCTAAGTGAAGTAAGTCAGACAGAGAAATACAAATACCATATGATTTCACTTATATGTGGAATCTGAAAAACAAAATAAACAAACAAAAGAAAGACAAACTTATAGATACAGAGAACAAACTGATGGTGGCCAGATAAGAGGGACGCTGGGTGAAAAAGGTAAAGGGATTAAGAAGTGCAAATTGGCAGTTACAAAATAGTCATGGAAATATAAAGTACAGCATAGGAAATATTGTCAGTAATATTGTAATAACTACGTATAGTGCCAGGTGGGTACTGAATTTATCAGGGGATCACTTTGTCAATGTCTAACCACTATGTGGTACACCTGAAATTAATATAATATTGAATGTCAACTATAATTTAAACTTTTTTTCAATTTTTAAAAAAGAAACTTGGGAATACTGTTAGATTTAATGTAATGGCTAGGTGGAGAGCCAAAGAAAAGAGCAATTAGGGGGATTGTTCTAACCAATGTGTTATATACTTGAAACTAATAATAAAATAAAATTTTAAAAAATAAAATTTAATTTAAAAAAAGAAACTTAGTCATTCATGATTCCTCCTTTCTCTTACATCCTATATCCAACTCAACAAGTCTTTCCAACTCTACCTCCAAAATCTATCTCAAATTCATCCTTCTCTCTCCTCTCTAGTGTTTACATGCAATTCAAACCACCATCTCATTTTCCCTGTATCTTTGCAACAGCTTCCTGACTAATCTTGCTTCTACTTCATGATCTAACCCCAACACTGAAGCCAAAATTAAGGCCTTTAAGTGAAAATGTTGTATGCTTTAAAGTAAACACTCCAAGTTCTGTAATTTCTGCCATCTTTAAAAACTGACTACCAAACAAATAACAACGAACCCTCCTCCACTCCTCATCCTGTTCTAGTTTTTTCCCTGCTCCCTTTTATAGAAAAAAAAAAAAAAAAAAGAATCAATTGTCTATGACTTGCATCTGGCTTTCATCCACGCCTGATTTTAAAACTTCTTTTGCATGATGAATTTTACATTATTAAATCCAACAGTCAATTCTCAGTCCTCTTCCTGCTGGACTCCCCAGCTACATTTGACACATTGATCATGTCTCTTTCCTCAAATATTTTTATTCATTTCCTGTTTGAGATGATATCACAGCTGCCTGATCTTCTTCCTACCTCTGGCCATTCCTTCACTAGATCGTCTATGTGATCTCTAAATGGTGGAATTCCCCAGGCTCCTTTCACAGATATCTTTTCTCTCTGCTTACTCACTCCCCATCTGGTTTCACCCATTCCTACAACTTTAAATATCATCCAAATGTTAATATCTCCAAATGTATGTCTCCAGTCCTAGCCTTTCTCCTAAATCCAGGCTTGTATATTCAATTGCCAATTCAGCATCTCTATATAGAAGTTTAATAGGCATCTATGATTTAATATACATAAAATACAACTCTTAATTTCCCCCTAAAAACTTATCCTTCCTTGGTCTCCAAAACTGGCACTACCTTTCACTATTCACCATATAAGGCAAAACTACTGGAGTCTTGTTTGACTTGTTTCTTTCTCAAAGACTCCATATCTGAACCATTAGTAAATCCTATTGGCTCTTTCTTTCCAATACATTCTGAACATAACAATGTCTTACCACTCTGCCCCTATCATTTACGTCAACCCACCATCATCCTTGCCTGGACCATTATAATAGTCTTCTAACTCTCCTCCTTACTTCCACCATTTCCCCCTTCACACAACAGTTAAGCTGATCTTCTTTAAAAAAAAAAAAGAAAGAAAGAAAGAAAAGAAAAAAAACCATGAGATCATGTCACTCTCCTGCTCAAAACCTTCCAATCTTTTCCCATTCTATTTAGGAAAAAAACTAAAATCTTCACCATGGCCTTCAAGGCTGCTGGCTACCTCTCGAACTTCATCTAGCACTCTCCCCGCACTCTGTATTCTGAGACCAACCACTCAAGTGTTCTGTATTGTTTAGGCTTATCAATTAGAAGACCATTGGGTTTATTAATCCTACCATTCCCACTACCCAAAATAATCAACCCCCAACTCTTGGCTTAGCTTGCTTTTCACTTCTTGCAGAGTTCTGTTAAATGTCATCTGCTCTAGAGGACCTTCCAGACCACCCTACCTAAAATAACACACACACACGCACACACACACATACACACACACCCCATTATCCTGCTTTAATTTTCACATACATTTCTAGCTGACATTCTACTATATGAAACTAGAATGTTAGCTGGAGAATGGAAGGGATTTCCTCTGTTCTGGTCATTACTGAATCCACAGCATCCCCTATATTCTAGGGTCTAGAACATTGTTGGTGTGAGACCATTGGCCTGTAAATATTTGATGAAAGATAGGTTGAATAAATGAGTGATTCTCACCTAAAATCAGTACTCTGCCACACTTAAATTTCTCAAACAGCATTTTAGAGCTTTCGAAAACTTTTACTTACAAAAAATTCTAACTCCTTATCATAGCCCGTGAGGCCCTAAGTGATCAATCTCTGCCTTCTTCTCCATTCTCAGTTTCTTCTAACAGTCTCTCTCTGTGGATCACTATACTGGATTCGTACCGACCATATTTCAGTTCCTAAAACACTCAAGGTCATCCCACATCGGGACTGGGGCAATTCCTTAGGAAATTCTCTTTTCCTGGTTCCTTCTGTTCAGGTTCCTGATAAAATTTCATTTCCTTAGAAAAGCTTTTCTTGACTACGCTAGTTAAATATTACCTCTCTCTCTCATTCAGATACTACCATATTTACCTATTTTTGCTTTCTTCAAACACATATTATTATTTATAATTATCTTGGTTACTTATTTGTTTTACTTCTTCTCAAGAAAGTTAACATCATAAAAACAGAAATCTTAAATGTCTTATTCACTGCTATATCCAGCACTTAGAATAATGTCTGGCACATAGAAAAGATCCAATAAAAACTACTGAGTAAATTATACAATGATATGAAACAAAGTTATTTACAATGGCTCAAAACTGAAAACAATTTAAAATCCATCGATGGAGTGTTAAAGCATTGATGAAGTATCCATAGAATAGAATATTTTTCAACCATTAATAACAATAATAATACAAATCTATATTTATTGATATGTAATAGTGACCACAATATATTAATGAATGAAAAAGATTACATATTTTGTTTGATCCAATTTTAGTAAGTACGCTTGTGTTTGTGACTGTATAGTTATATGTCTGGTAAGATATTTGACAAAATATTAATAATCATTGTCTTTGAGTGATATGATTTCACGTACTATTTAATTTTTCTATTTTTTTCATAGTTTGGATTTGTTTCTTTAAAATGAACATGTATTATTTATAATCAGCTTTTATTTTGAAGGGAGAACAGCATGAGTGTTCTTTTCTGTGGATATACAATACAACTCTAATCTTCTTGCTTTATAACACCAAGCTTAGTGACTTTAATTTTTTAAAATAGAGAAACCATAGTAGAAATTTCTCAACCATATACAACTTTTCTATTTGAAACTATATTAGCTTTAAAATTAATCACTGGAGGGCTCATGGACACTGCCTCTTCCTAATAATAAAGTCTTGTTTCCTCTCAAATTTGCTCCATGAAAGAATGAACTCTGAGGACTTATCACCAATTTTGAGTTTTCCCACTTAGTACACATTATACATCTTACCTCATACAGTGTTCCTAGTACACTCCAAATTACATATTAGAGAAAATTATGCTTAGTCATAGGACTCCTTTTAGCCAGGTCTAAAGTCTAGTCCGAACTCAGGGAGGATATTTTATTTTATTTTATTTATGTATATATTGTCATTGTCAAGTCAGAAAAATTCATGTCAGAATTTGCCCAAAAAAAAGGCACAAAATTATTAAAGTCTGTTTCTACTCAAACATTCAATAATAACCAGGTAATTATGGTTATTTTTTTAAAAATCCGAGGAAATTTGAGAGGAACCATCCTTATAAAAGGGCATTCGCGCATAAAGGCTGTCGTATATGGAGTCGTCTCTTCATCGTGGCAAAATCACAGCAATTCCTATAAATCATACTGACACACTTTGTTCTAGCCCAGCTTGCAAGATAGCTGCTTTCACGACATCCCAAAATCACAAAACAAGTAGCGGGATGTAGTCAAATTACTTTTCTGACAAACAAAGCAGAAAAAAGAAAATGTACAAGGATGAATTCACATGAGAGTGAAACGTGCTTAGAAGACCAAGAACTGAGAGATCACTGTGATTCCTATGGTGCCATGATATGCCAAAATTGTTTTAGGACACTTAGACATAATTGCAGCTAACCACACTGTTGGGGATCTTTACTTGGCAAGATCAGAGCCTATGAATATGCGTGTGTACGTGTGCGTGTGTATAAATTAATTTCCTTGTGAAGATGCAATTATTCCACCTGTTATAGTCTGTCTACATTTTAAATTTCATCAAGTGTTGCCAATTAGTTCACAAAATAAAATTGAAGAGTGAAAATAGAGGTGCAAAATGTCTGATTTATGGATAAAATTGGTTATGCCCAGTGATTTTTGTGTCTGCTTTAAATATTCTGTTATTAAATTGATTAAATAACTAAAGCTGCTACAAACATGTCAGATGGAATTTAACATCAAATTTCAACTGATACCTTGGAAATGTCAAACATGTTCTATTGCTGTGGGATTCTTTACATTTCTGGAAAGTCACCTGAGGTTTTCACCATCATACAAGAGAGTTGTGGCAGAATGAAAGAGTTGTCTCCTAGGAATTAGAAGTACTGAATTTTGTAATTTATAAGCACCATGACCCTGAGCAAGGAACTCACCTCTCTGAAATCTTTTTGTCACGTCTAAGAAGTGGAAATAAGATTTATTCTGCCCATCTCAAAGGACTCTTTAAAGATTAAATAAAGTAAGCCATATCATTCAATTGGAATGTAGTTTGAAAATGTATTAAACAAATTCAATAACATTATTATTTAAGAGAAGTCACTGTCCAGGAGCTAGTCTGAAGTAATCCTAAGAGAGCCATTCAGCACAACTGATATCACTCAACATCTGTTGAACAGCTACTATTTGGAAAGCACTTCAGGTGTTCAAAGATGACTGAAACACTGTCTTCCTTCAACAAGTTCACACTCCAGAGAAAACTACATAACCCAACTAAAACTATAAAAACACGAGGCAATAAATACCTGCCAAGTGATGGATCTCAATTGATAGTGCTGGAAGATGGAAGTGAAAAACTTCACCATGACCTTCCATGGTGAAACAAATGTCGAACCTTGGTGGACAGAAGTTTTATTTCCTTTTTTTGTATAGATTTGGGGGTTTGGATACTTAGATTTTAGACTGATAAGAAGTCATATTTCTTTTCCTACTCCAAGTTTTCCTACTCCATATTTCTTTTCCTACTCCAGTTGATAGATAACAGATGGAAATATATTAAGGAGGTGAGACAGGTGAGACAGGTGAAAAAGTAGTAACAAGGGTGAGACTGGACATTACACACTCAGGGAAAAATGAATAAACCACATAGCTAAAGACATTGAAGTTTTTTTAATAGGAAATTAACATGACCAAAAGGATCTTTGAGAAGATTATTGCTATATTATTTCATCAATAATTTAGAAATAAAAAAATAAAGAATGCAGCTTATTAAAATAGTCTAAGGATAAGAAAATAAGGGCAAGGTGACAGCTCAACACGTATGTTTTCTTGAATGTTTAAACAAGATAGAAATTTTATTTTCAATTGAGTCTATATAACAGTTTAGTCTATATAATAATTCTATAACTCAGACATAAATATACCTCACTCCTAAATACTTTTAATAGCACACAGTCTTTCTTATAAATTGTTTCCTTATCATTGTAGTAAACTTCCAGTAGTGAAAAGTACCTAGTAATAAGAGATAAGAATTTTTAAATATGATTAACATCAGAAATGTTCTTAAGAGGACATTTTTAAGTATGCAGTTTAGTTTTAGGTGTCCCTATTTCAACTCCGAAAACCTATAAAGAAACAATTCTTACTTTTGTTGGAAATCTTACATTTTAAGTTTTTGTTTAAGATATTTGGGTTCTGCTTGACTGGGGGAACAGCTGAGAAAAGAGATATCAAGAGAAATTCTAGAATTGGGAAGAATTAGTTATCAGAACTAGAAAAGTTTAATCATTTACCGACTTGAAAATTCAGCCCAAAGGAGCTGAGGACTGAAAGAGGCTTTCATAAAGGAAACAGAATGAAATGGGTCACACAGTAGGCACTGGAGTCTGAAATGTGAGGAGCCAAGGAGTCTGTTTTTGGCTGTTACACCAAATTAATGCTGTGCATACAGAATTTAAGGGAAAAAAAATGATTTACCATCAAGTCCTGCGAGCCACTGATGAGAATCCAACCAGTGCTAGCTTAGAACCATCTATAAAACTTCAAAGGACTAACTCTAAGAAAATAATTCTAGATTTATGCAAAGATCAAGCCATACTGATGAGTACTGCAGTGTTTTTATAGTATTGTCATTAAAATGCCCAAAACAGAAAGAGAAGTTGAATAAATTATGGTCCTTCCTCAAGACAAAATCCGTGACATTTTTAAAAACGATTAAAAGAGAAACACTTCTAAATGGTGGCATTAGGATCTCTGCAGACCTTTGCTGCAGCAAAACAACCTAACTGGAGAAAATTAAATTTAAAAAACGACAGCAATTTAAAGTCCATGGAAATTGTCCTACGGCCATATAACAAATGGAGAAACATTTATTCAAGAAAATCTAATAAATCTCAGTAAGAACAACTCAGTATGATGGAATTTCTATTTCAGACAGGTGCAGCCAAGAACACAAGGCTCCTTCTTCCCCCAGCTCCCAGGCTAGGATGCTGGTTTCTCCCTAGAAGGAGGGAACCTGTCAATGTTTATCATGCCCATCCTTATGTTCCTCGATCTGTGTTTTAGAAACTTTACTCCAAGCAAGAGTGGAAGAGAGGTCTGAGGCTTCTTCCCTTCACCAGCCTTCACTAGTTTGGCAGTAGCTCTACCTCAGGGATGGCAGGTCAAGAATACTGGGCCCTGATCATCCTCACCTTCCCTCTTTCATAAGGGGGACATTCCGCAACAGGAGGGGCAAGCTGAGAACAGAAGACACTACCACACATCCCCAGTGCCCAGTCATAGAATGGGATTGTCACTCTGAGAGACGTGGGCCATTTCCCTGATGCCAGCTCCAGAACAGCGGCACAGATAGTCTTCCCAGTGAGAGATGCAGGCCGTTAGAACAGAGTTCTGCAGCTGTCTCTAAGGGAACTGTCTTTAGGGAGAGAAGTGTGTTCAAATTTAGGAGCACTATCAAAATAACAATGGATTAAGGATTACAAATTGGCATTTACAAAATAGTCATGGGGATGTGAAGTACAGCATAGGAAATATAGTCAGTAATATTGTGATAACTAGGTATGATGTCAGGTGGATATTAGACTAATCGGGGGATCACTTCGTAAACTATATAAATGTCTAACCACCATGCTGTACACCTGAAACTAATATAAATAATATTGAATGTCAATTCTATTTGAAAAATAAAAATTTAAAAGAAAAAGAATAAATATATTTCAATAAAAAAAACGAACTCTTGGTGGTAAACAATTAACAGGAGACTGGGAGCTCCTTGACAGCCACAAGTATAACATTAGACAGACTAGAAGTTTGACACAGAGAACCAAGGAAAGAGAAAGCTAAGTAGAATCCTCCTTTAGTCAGAGAAGGCCTCAGCACAGAAAGCAATATATATGACATATTATTGAATGGTACACTTGAAACGTTTATAATTTTATTAATCATTGTCACCCCAATAAATTTAACAAAATTTAAAAATATAGAAATAAATAAATGAATGAATGAATGAATGAATGAATGAATAATGAATGAATAAATAAATAAATAAAAAGACTACCTGGGCAAAAAGTCCTGACTTTAATTGGTTTAGACATTGGAGCAAGTTGTGCCCCGGGGCATCGTCGAAAACAATAGAGCTATCTGTGAGCAATTAATTAATAGCTGGATGTGATGCCAATAGGGGCAGGCCAGCCAGAACCTAAACGAGAAATCAGAGAGACACAGTCACAGAGAATCAAAGAGAGCCTGAAAAAACCACTGCCACTCTACTGAGTCCAGCCATGGCCCCGGAGAAATAGTCTCCTCCACTTTATATGTCCTCCCTAGAAGCAATGAATGCCTCCTCTCCCACTGTTTCTCACCTGACTGTTCCAGAAACTTGGCTTTGAGGTGTGAAAAGATGCTCTAGATTTTATAGATAGATGAGATGTCAAGAATTTATGGCAAAATAGGAAACTTGAACTGCACAGAACTGGGTCTAGGAAACTGACTACATGTTGGCTCCTTAAAAACAGTGTCAATCTCTCCTCCAATCTCTACTTCCAAAAGTGAGTGATCAATTTACGTATCAGTAAATGCATCAACAGTTCAATCTGGTAATTGAACATGGTGGCAGCAGGACCAGCAAAAACACCTGAAAGATATTTGGGGTGTTCAGTTTCTGGATACTATATTGGCATTACTGGTTCCCAGTAATTTAAGAACTAGGAACCTAGCTCATTTCTAATCCTCTTCCCATGTGCATATATATATATAAGATTACCACGACTACCACCTCAACAAACAAGGGACTAGAAAGAGCCAAGCAGATGATATGACTCCTGCCAAACGGTAGGTGAAGGAATTCTCAGCACAACAAAGATATATTCATGACTGTCTGCTAGTCCAGAGTTACCTCTTAACACCTTGCACCCCAAACTTAATAGACACACCCTAGATCTCAGCATAACCCACTGCATGTAATTCTCTGAACACATTGTATTCTTTTTCTTCCATTTTCCTGCTTTTGCTAATCCTTGCTTAGAAGGCCCTTCCATTTTTCTTACTTCTCACTCCTGGCCAATTCCTAATTATCATTTGAACTCTATTAAAACATCGCTTTCTCCAAACATCTTCTCTAATCTCATCAGTCTGGTTTGGGGGTTCATCTCGCATATTCTCATGACATCCAGAGCCTATTATATTATAACAGATTTATCTACTATATTTATATTCCTGACTATAAACTCATTAAAAACTAGAACCATTACTTACTAGTGCTCCTATCTGTAATACTTGGCACAGTGCCAGATTATTGTGGGGTCAGTGAGTGATTGCAGCTTCAGGGGCATAAGCTCCTTTTTGGTCTCAAAGCCAAAGTTGAGACCATGACCACAATAATAATTCCAGAACTCACTGCTGATTATTCTAAACCTTCAAACAATTTGTCTTTCATCGTTAGGACTAGTTAATGAGTAGACAGAGCTAAGCCTACAGTTTATAAGAGAACTTCTTTGTAGCTACAGGAAGCCATAGAATAGAGGGGACTCACAACATGAGTCTCTGCTAAACTGAGGTAAAATAATATAATGTGTGACACATGTGCATTTAAACAAAGACATCTTGGATATCATGCCTTAACTCATAGAAATGGTTTAGCTGTGGAATATCAGGTACAAGAGCAGCCAGTGGGAGAATATAATATTTTATACATAGAAACTGGAGGCCAAGCTCATTATCTCATAGATGATCACTCAATTAGGGTCACATAAATAAAGAGTGTCCTAAAAATAAAAAGTGCCCTATATTTTAGTATAAGTATGCCCCAAATATTGCATGAAATATACTTACACTAAAAAAAACAATTGTTGTTTATTTGAAATTCACACTTCAGTGGGCATCCTATATTTTCGTTCAGTGAAAAAAACTCTTGAAAAAGCAGACTATTACGTTTTGGGAGTTTTCTGATTAATTTAAGTGTAGCCGCTCACATCAGTTACTACTCTTTCCTCATCATCTCCCCAGTTTAATTAAAAGTTTAAGAATATTTTATATTCTACAGCAAGTTCACTGACTGTTTCCATCAAAACACGATGATACTCATTGAAATGACTGTCAGGGTGTAGTTGAGAAAACTGAGGCTCATGGAAAGTGGGCAGCAGAGAATTCCCAGCCTGATTACCAAGGCAGCCAGCTCCTTAACACACTCTGTCACTTGTATTATGGTTGTTACTAGTCACAATTAAAATAATTATATTCTCATTAAATAAGACTATTTCCCTAATAGCCTAATTTGATCTCCAATAAAGACCTGATCCAGCAGTGCTTTGGAAAGCACAGTGCTGTCGATCTCAGTGGCAGCCTGCTCGGCACAAGGAACAGGGAATTATGCTTTCTTGTTCAGCGTCACCACCACCTGTGACTTTCATCCTAAGTTTCCTTCTTCATAAAAATTGAATCTCCTGCTCTGGCTGAAAACATTTCTATTCATAATGGACACACATGGACACTGAGGAGGATTCGCTTTCCCCTAGTGAGGTTTTCTATGTCTTCCTTTAGATGTATTGTATATAAAATATACGTCTTGATATTTTATCACCCTATCAAGATTAAAGTTATGCAAGTGTGACAATTATCATCTTTATGAACTTTTTATCACTATAAATTTTTCAGAAACCTAAATGTTATCTGCAAAAGTCTTTTGAATTACCCTTAAAAGCCACTTTACCACATTAGAAATAAAAAAAAAATCAGTTCTGCCATTTAAAATTTAATGGTGAAAATGAAAACATTGCCAACATCTTTATTTATATTCCTCCCTTTCGCACTCAATTCTGCTAGCTTTAATTTTAAATGTTCTTTGAAAAAGAACAATTCAACTCCACGCAACTGGGGGGCCAGGTTCTAATATATGTCCAGGTGCATCAGGCATTGTTTCAAAATCACCGCGGTAACATCTAATTAGGGCAAAGAAGTGCAAGTCAAAGGCTATGCTCACACAATTCATCTTCTTTCTAAAGTACAACTAGTGCTCTTTTAATTTCGTTGAGATATCCCTTCTTCATAAAACAAGAGTGAATTTCCACATTGTCTAGCCCTGCCTCTAAATTTAGGTGCTGCCGTTTGTATAATCTCACCATACCTCCAGGTTTCCTTTCAGGTTACTTTTTTTCTGTTTCAGGGCCATTGAAAATGGAAACATTAACCAAGGAAGTCTAGATAGGACTCAGCTATGCCTGGGCACAGGGGAGTGCCACTTCTGCAGTTCAACTCAGGATGACCTGACAAGCACTGGACTGTGGAATGTCCTCCCCAGAGAGCAACAAATAGAGGTACTGTGACTCCTCAGAGAGTCACGTACTCAAATGGCAATATCTTTGGCTGTGGATGTTGCCTCAAATCCCACCCAAGTACCTGATGTTAGCAGTAAATGGAGACGGACAGCTCTTTGAGCTGAAACTGATCCTCTCTATGGGGTCTGCCCAGACCTTGTCTCCTGATCTCAGGCCCCAAACACTTTCTCCAGGTGCACACATTATCCCCTCCCAAATCAGAATGGTGTGGGGTTTTCCCAGTTTTACTTGTTCTCAACCTTAGCTGAACATTAGAAAAATATAGGGAGTTTTGTTTTTTGTTTTGTTTTTTGTTTTGTTTTGTTTTAACTACCAATGCCCAGCGACTACCCTGAGAGATTCTGACTCAATTGCCTGGGATAAGGCCTAGGAACAGGCATTTTAATAGCTCCCCCAGATGTTTCTGATGTTCAGCTAGGATTCAGAACTCTGCTTTCTCATCTATTATTCTGGCATAAACAACATGCCAAACTTCCTCAGGGTCTTCCTTTGGAATTTCAAGATGTTTTTCTTAGTTTTTGCAGAATCTGGCTCTTCAAAATAGAAACCTCTGATTTTCAAAACTACCGTCCCTCATGTGGACTTCAAGAACCTGTTTTGGAAGTCAGAAACAGAATAGTGGCTGTTTCTTTGTCTTTGCCTTTCTGCTATCACAATCCTAATTTTCCTGAAGGAAATGGTCATATAGTATGAGAAGCCGAAAAGAAAAGCACAAAGATGAATATTTCCAGATAAGATCACTTCATGTTCACTTCCTTATTTAATTTCCCTTTTCCTTAAGCACCTTTCTATTTAGGGGAGATTCTCTTATTGATATTCCTCCCAAAATATTTATGAGGTTAAGAGGGCGCTAATGGTTCTCTTCCAAGGATAAGTAAAATGACCAGAGCCACAGGATTATTTAGGAACCTTGATGTTTTCAGCCTCAGCTGGGAACTGAAAGGATGCCTAAGAAAGAAAACAAAAACAGTTTTTCTAGTATATAAGGAAATAAGCCTAACCCATTATCAATCTCACTTATCTATGCAGTGACCCATGGCGAGTACAGTTGCTAAAGGAAGCCTGTCCCACACATGATTCTATCCAAAAATGTCCTGCCTCACAAACTTGAGTTTCAAAATCAGGCCACTTCTCCCAGAATATGCAACTTGAATGACTCTGTGTCCTCAACTTGTTACCTTGGGAATGTCTTCCTATGATAAGCCTAAACACCCTGTGGATTTAGCCTTTCCAAGGGCCACACTCCATGAGAGGAAATGGAAAATTTGTTCTCTGTTTTACTCCCCGTTGCTGTTGTTGTTTCCCTATGATGTCACAGTGGGGAACGGGTGGTCCAGAAACCTGTTGTGGGGACCAAGGCACATACTTCTGTCACAGGCATGGCAGTGTTTCCTCAGTGTACAGGAAGAGGAAGTTTCTCCCCGCAAATGTTACAATCAACTACTCACCATGCCTTCGAACACCATGTAACAGGTATGAATTTGGCCACCATTATATGCCATAAAAACAGATGCTAGGAGCTTTCTCGTCTATGCCACTACCACCCCACTAGCTATCAAGAAACCATGAGGGTAGATCAATTCTTAGTTTCTTGAGAAACCTCCATACTGGTTTTCATAGTGGCTGTACCAATATGATCCAGCAATCCCTCTACTGGGTATTTACACCAAAGACTTGAAAACTCACATCCAAAAAGATATTTGCACATCGATGTTCATAGCAGCATTATTCACAGTGGCCAGGACATGGAAGCGACCAAAGTGTCTCACGATAGATGATTGGCTAAAGAAGCCATGGTACATATATACAATGGAATACTACTCAGCCATAAGAAAAGATGAAATACTGTTATTTGAGACAACATGAATGGACCTCGAGATAATCATGCTAAGCAAAATAAGCCATACAGAAAAAGTTGAAAATCACATGATATCACTTATATGTGGGATAGAAACCTAAAAACAACAAATGAATAGGACAAACAAACAGAGACTCATGGAAAAGGACAATAGACTAGTGGTTACCAGAGGGTAGTAGGGGAGAGAGGAGAAGGAAGGTAGATGAGATCAAAGGGATCCAATATGTAGTGACAAAAAGAAATCTAACTATGGTAGGGGAACACACAATGCCATATATGTACCTTAAATTGTACACCTGAAACTGGATTCCGTTACCCAATGTCACCAAAATAATAATAATAATAATTTTTTTTAAAAAAAGAAAAGAAAAAAGAAACTATGAGGGTCTTGTCAACATTACAGACTAATATTGACTCTTAACTGAGATACACAGGAAGCTGTTTTCCTCAGAACATACACACAGACCAAGATACCAGGTAGGAAGGTGTTTTGTGCTTTAGTTACATCCATGTCCTTATCCTCCCCATAACCTCAGAGAGGAAACAATGTTATCCTTGGGGCTAAAGGGCCTGTTGTGGTTTCTCTCTGAACTGTCTTGTAGGGCTGGATCCAAGTCGTGCTGCTTGGATTTTGAGATTCAAGCACAAAAGTTGCTTCTTCTACAAATGGTGTCCATGGGAGGAAAAAATAAGAACCTTAGAGATTCAGTGATAGTATTTACTCCAAATCTGACTTCAGAGACTTTGCTTCCCCAAAGAAGCCCCACCCAAATCTCACCCCAAACCTGTACCTGACCAATATCTCCAACCCCAGGAACCAGACTTAGGAGGAACCTCCCCCTTCCCTCTTCTCAGCACCAATTTCACCACAAAATGGCAAAAATTCGAATATCACCACTTTGTTCCCAAGCACACAACAGACACAATGGTCTGAAGTTGATTATTTTCCCAGCTCAGATTAGTAAGTCTTATCCATTGTCATCTTAGTATGTGACACAGGAGTAACAGAATAGAAAGCAGTTGGAAAATAGTGACTTAGGTCAACACCACTAAAGTATAGAGGAGGAGAATGAAGGCTTGTGATTCTGTAAGAGCGAGTGCAAATTCATTGGACTAAACCAGTCATTTCTCATCTAAAAATATCGCTGCCTATCTATGGGAAAACACCCCTGCATTTACATATTTTCTTACTGTGGAATACATTTGTACCTATGAAATGCCTACTGCTATAAGCAAACAGCACTAGGGTACATAGAATATTCAGCACTGAAAATTTTGCACAAACCCAAAGTATGATTAATAAATATTATTTGTACCATTAACAGCCATACACTGGCCAGATAATCCACAAAGTTCATTTTATTTTACTCCGTTTTTTTGTTTTTACCTTCCTATAGGTCAGTGGGAAAATGTCTTAATTTAAATCAACCGTTACTTTGGGCATACATGCCTCTACTTCATATTATTTCAATGTAGCCTATTTAATTGTAAATTACAGGTCCTATGAAGAGAGCTTTATTGCATTTCCCATTTGCAGTTGTTTACACTTTGCTATCAATATTTTTCCACCAATACGCAATTCAGAGGCTGTTACACTGACACAAATGCTAATGGCTTATATTATGCTTCTGTTCCACTACAGTGCACGTTTTTTAAAAAACATCAAGAGCCCATTTTGCAGATGTTCATATAGCCTCACAGCACAGACTTCCTTATATTCTGCACTGAAAATAAGCTCAGACATCCTCTCTCCCTTAGCCAGCTGAAATTCAGAAATTTCAAAAATATCTCAATTAATTGAGTCCTGAGTCTTTCACCACATAGTCACAGTCCAAATGAAGGACAAGTAATTGGTAGCCCTGTCGATGCAAATGAACAGCGTGCTTATAACAACATCAAACCAAGCAGCAAATGCAGAAGAGCAGATGTCTCCAGAAAGAATGAGCCCCAAGATTCCCATTACTGAACTGCCCGGTGCCGTGAATGTCAGTACTGATCACAAAAAGGGAGTTGTAAAGAGTCAAAGCCACGGGGGCAGCACATCTGTCCCAGCAGCATAACTCAGCCTAAGACCTGGATGGGAGCGTGACAGCTTGCTTCTAAAAGGAGAAGAATCCTCGGTGAAGGCAGAACAAACTTAATCTCCCTGGAGTTCAGCAGGAAGTCTAGAGAACACTACTTATTGATCTCATCCTACAACAAGGCACTTGTATTTTATCACCAGTAAATAGCCCTTGTGAGTCTTTTCAGGGACTTGAGGCAGCTAAGATAAGAACACATTTTTCCCTAGTCCTTTTATTTAAAAAATAACTTACAGGTTAAAAAAACACACACACTATAGGAAAAAAAACATAAAAGCAGGATGTCCCAGTAGCCAGGTATTAGGGCTAGCAAGTCCACCACCGCTGCTGAGCTTTGTCCCGGGTATCGATTGAATGTAGGACCTAAGGCGAGCTTCATCTGGCCCTGTCTCCATATCACCAGTGGAAAGACCAGGCTGATGAAGCTGCCAGCGTACCTAATGAGGGTTCACTGGAACTCATAATGAACGGAAATGTGCATCAAACGAGATGATTGTGCTGAAATGCTTGGAAACAACATGACGAATTAATAATAAACAGAAGAGAAATGACAATGCTGAAGAGGCTATGGAGACGTGGTTATTCCAATTATGCCTCTGGAAAATGACACTTCAGCGCCAATTTTAAGTGACTGAGCTAGAGTCCAAAACCCCACAAGCACTAGGCTTATTGCCAGTTTTCATCTGCTTTTATGTTGGAGCTTGATGAATTTGTACATTCACATTCACATCCTTGTCTTTCTTTTTTCCTTTTTTTTTTCTTTTTTTTGCAGTGCTTTACATGTCCTGGTGACTAATTTTAAAGCTCACACATATATCCAAAACAGAGCAAGCATAAAAAAAGAGCCTAGCATCAGTGACTTATTACCATTTTGTTGGCTTGGAATAATTAAGGCAGTATCACAATAACTATTAGTCATTGCTTTCATCATTTGTTTATCCGGAATTATGCAAATGACAGAACCAAACCAGCCAGCTGAAATTTGTCTCCCACTCCCTCCCCTACGTCCAACTCCTCAAACTTTTCAGCTTTGAAAATAGCTGTATTTTGAATTATAGGATAATAGTGAGCCAGATAAAGCTAATATATCGCATGGAAGAAGCACAAAGAACTACCATTAGGATTTTTTTCTTTGTCTTTTTTTTTAGGGCCATAAATTAAGAGTAGATCCAGGTTTTGTGATGCCTATAGATCATAGAGTTTGGGGGCCCTCTCTGAGAATGAGAATACACAAAGTTTTTCAAAAATATACATCTATGTCAACACATTGCCAGGGCCCCTCCAAGGAACTTGGAAGGGGCCCATATAAGCGAGGAGTCCTGAAGCTTACAATAAATTTGTCTCTAGCCCTATGTAACAGGGCTGGCATAGATTTTTCCACATCTCTCCCTCCTCCTCACACAGTCCTTTAACTTACTTCTCATGATCGTCTCCCACTTCTTTTCTTCCACTACACATCTTCCGAAGCCTGTGCAATAGATAGATTCTGAGATATGTGAGAACACACCCTGTTTGCAGATGAAATCTAATGGAAAGAAGCCCTCTTTCCAGAAACTTCCAAGAAATGATCTTAAGGTAAAAAAAAGATGGAAGGAAAAGAAATTATTTTCTTGATTTGAATTTTTAAACTATGCTTACTTTTATGATCCAAATCCTAAAGGGAAGAAAATCTGAGATCAGCCTGTGCCAGTGACAATTAAAGAAACCTGTCAGTTCCATCACAAACTATTCATGTTTATTTCTTAAAAAAAAAAAAGAAAAAATGACCAAGGACCTGGCAAAGTCTAATTTTAATTAGAACAAGGAATGAATTAACAACTTTAGCTGCCAGTACAAACAAAAGCCTGGAGAAGCCAGTTTGTTCCGCTTGCAGTCAGCAACATCACCTATCCCCGGTGCTTGCTATCTCTCTGCATATAGAACAGCCACCCAGGGAAACGCTGAGGAGGAGGTGAAAGGAGATGCAGCTGTTGTCAAGAAAGGAATGCTGAAGCTTTCCCAGTCCCAGCAGTGTACCTAGCCCAGGACCAACCAGTCACTTAAATACTCCAAAGAGAACCCAGTACGCTTATTAAAGAAAAGGTCAGAAGATGGGCAGCCTTTTGGAGGCACACAGGGCCACCCAGTGGCCCAGCTATGGACCTCTGAATCAGCACCTACACCACAAGTTCAGCACCAATGCTATGATGTCAGTATCATTCTAGTTCACCTTGAAATTCAGCCAACAGATAGAAAAATCCTCTAAGAGATTGGAAAACTGTTGGAGTGCTTAATGTTCTAGGCCAGACCTCTTGTAATAGGACTTCTTCTGAGATGATGAGATAGATCATCTTCCCCAGCACCCCTCCCTGTCTTCCAAGCCTGCTCCTGTGATCTTTCACTGTTCTACTTAAGGCGGCGACCTCAGCCCCTCTTGGTTCCTCCCTCTCTTATGCCCCACATCCAGATTGTTATCAAACCCTGTCAATTCCACCTCTGAAATATCCCTTGAATCTGTTTCCTTCCTTTCTATTTTCATTGCGACTGCTTTCATTAGGGCTCATTTCATGAACTTCCTACTGGTTTCCCAATTTTCAAACTCGTATTTCTCTAATTTGTCTTCAGGTCATCAATAACAATTTTCTGAAGCACAGATCTATGGACTTTGCTCTATATGTACATTTACAAAAATGTTCAGTGGCTCCCCATTGCCTAAAAATAAAAATTCACTGTTATGACTACAATTTACCTCTACAGACTCACCTTACACCACTGTCTCTCATGCCCCCTGCTTTGGCTACATGAGACACTTTCTGTTTTCTCTTTTCTTTTCTGCTCCATGACTTTGCTGTCTCTGTTAGAAAATCTCTTCTCCTCATCAAGATCTGAGTTAACACTGCTTTTCTATGAAACTTCATCTGACCCACTGTCCTCCTAGCCAAATAATATGTCCTCTCTCTGGCTTCTCTTGTAGCATCTATCAGTCTACTTTACAAGAAAATTATCTATGTTCATGTCCACTCACTGGGGACAGGTTCTGTTTTTCTCTGTGTCCCCAGTACCCCACACAGAGCTGGCATGTAAAAGCACTCCATAAATACTGAAATTAAAATAAAAAATCTCCCCAAACACCAAGAATTGATGTACAGAACAGATTTAGAGCTGAGGATTGTGCTTATTTTTTTCAACACTGCTTTCGGAGTGTGAGTGCAAGGATGTTGGAAGAAGGTCAGAGTCACTTACCTCAGAAGAACTTTATTAATCAGAAAAAGGCCGGGGACTGGAAACAAGAACCACTCGTGTCTTGAGCCTGTGCTTTCTTATGTATTTATTTATTTAATTTATTTTATTCTGTATCCAAAAGTGTCTGACTTAACTTTTTGGTCTGGTTCCTCTGGGACTCAACTTTCCTCCTGAAAGATTGAGAATTCCAGTGTGTCTCAAAACTGATTTGCCCTTTAAAGCCCTCAAAAGCCTTCTTAACTATGAAATCCCACCTCCTTTCTTCAGGTGCTGTTAATTGCCAGGACTGCTACAGTCAACCAGTTAGCCTCACCAGTCTCCAGCAGGCAAAGCAATGGGCTTACCACGATTCCTGCTTCAATTAAACAACCCAATTTAGCTGCAGGCTACAACCTCCAAACGTTATAACTGGATACTTTGCCAAGAATAATTCTTAATGTTAAAATATCCTTCTCAAGACACTCTTATACCATTGTTACATCAATTCAGGGTAGAAATAGAAAGATTTGGATTCTCTTTAAATAATTAGTCATCTGCAAATAAGCTCTTTAGTAGGTCTTGCTTCCTATCATTCATTACTCCGTTTCTGGTGAGGGAATTATTCATTCTGACCCAATGCCACGACGACTTCTATGCATCCCTGTAGGTGGAGTATATTTCCCCACCTTGTTTTGGCTACTGACAATGTGGGCACATGTGCCAAATGCCAATTCAGAGCAGAAGCATTAAGAACCAGTGTATATCTTTACCAGTTCTCTTGATTTTTGTTCTCCACCGCAAAAAAAAAAAAGGCATATCCCAGCTGCTACCCGAGCTGGGATCCTCGAATGATGAGTACACATGAAACAGCCTGGTAAATCTCAGAAGAGCCGTCACGGATCAGTGGCCAATGTATAATTGATATTTTAGGGTCATCTATAACTGTAGCTTGGTTGATAGATAAAACAGATGAAAACATTTTTATGCAAATATATCAAAATAAAAATGCTTTTATATATGAAAGCTCATATAAACCAAAAAGAAAAAAACACCAGGTCCCCAAATATAAACGGGTAAAGGAGATAAATAACTTGAAAAAGAGGAAATCAATTAACAAATTATAAAATATCAGCTTTGTTATTAACTTAAAAATTAAAATGAAAGTAACAATATAATTTTGTAAACTTAAAATATACATCAAAATAATACAAAGGATACAGTAAGAGACGTCATAAAGCACTGCACTTTTAGAGAAATAATTTTGCAAATATGTACAAAAAGTTCTAAATTCTTATTTTTGCCACATTGCTTTACAAAATGGCATCCCCATTTTGTAAGCACTAGGAGTATAAAAATGTTCCAGTTTTCCTTTTTCTTTGCAAGTAACTGATATTACCTAGCTTTTTCATTTTTGCTCAGTGGTATTGTTTGTAGTCACATATTAATTTGCATTTTTCTGATTAATAATGAGGTTGAGAATCTTTCATATATTTATTAGCCATATCCTTTGCCCATTTTTCTATTGCATTTCTTGAGCTTTTCTTGTTAGTTTACAAATATTTTCTCCCAGTCTGTGCACCCAAGTATTAACCTTGTAGTATCTGTAAGTTTGTTAGAAACCTTTTATTTTTGGTGTAGAAAAAAAATCCATTAATTTTACCCCTAGTGGGTTTTGTTTGTTTGTTTAGTCTTATTTCATAAATCCTTTCACATCCCGAGGCCACAAAGATATTCTTCACCATTTTCTTCTGTGCGGTTTTTTATCTGTTTGGAGATTTTATTCTAAATAATCTACCTTTTCCCCTATTATACTGTAACATACACTAAATTACTGTTGGTCTATTGATCGGGTTCAATACAGGTACCGTACTGTTGCTTTAACTGTGCTTTTGTATTATGTCATGATATCTAGTAAGGCAATCCTGAATATCAGGTTTTTATCAATATTATTTTAGCACTGAATTTATAGAACAATCTGAAGTAAACCTTAAATCTTTAAAATGATGACTTGTTCCAACTATGAGTTTAATATATTGTTTCATTTATTATTTTATGTCCCTTAATAGAAACTTTTTATATTTCTCTACTATGATCTTTTACACACTTTATTAGATTTACTAAATACTTTGTAGTTTTTGTTCTATGGAAATTGGTATCTATTACATTTTTAATTGGTCTTTACTGGTATAGATAAATACTAATAAATTTTATCTCCAACAATCTTACTGATCCCTATTGGGTTCTCTATGAAGTAATTATTTTATCTGCCTTTTTAAATAAAAGCCTTATTTACTTTTTCTTTGCTTATTACAGTATCCAGGACCTGCAGCACTATGTGAGATAATAGCAGTCAAAGTGGTCATCCCTGTCTTTGCACTAACATTAAGAGAAATGTATCCAAACTTTCTCTGTTAAATATGTAAGTTCTTGGTAAGAGAATTTATCGTCTAGAAGTTTCCTTCTAATTCTAGTTTTCCAAAAAGTATATATTCTAGGGATTCCTGCATAGATACGCAAGAGAATATGAGGAGGTATATCACAATTATCTGAGTGTTAGGAAAGTATTGGAGATGATCTAGGTATTTATACTGTAGGAATAAATAAACAGAGATGGCTTAAAGACATTTAAATAAAAACTCATATTTACCCATGTTACCATTTCCAGTGCTTTTTCTTTCTTTGTATATATTCATATTCCCATCTGCAATCATTTTCTTCTGTCTGAATAACTTGTTTTAACATTTCACTTAGTGCGGATTTGCTGATAATAAATTTTTCAGTTGTTGTCTTCTTCTTTGTTCTTAAAATATATTCTTGCTGGATATAGATAGAGTTCTAAGTAGACTTTTTTTTTTTCTTGCAGTACTTTAAAGATGTTACTCACACTGTTTCCAAAGAGAAATCTGCTGTCATCCTTATCTTTGTTCCTCTGTATATATGTGACATTTTCTCTGACTGCTCTTAATACTTCGTATTTAACACTGGTTTTGAGCAATTTGATTGTGATACGCTTCCTTTTTCTTTTGGTGGGATTCTTTGAGCTTCTTAGATCTGTGCATTTATAGTCCGCATTGAATTTGGAAATTTTTCAGCCATATTTTTTTCAGATATTTTCTCTGTTCCCCTTTCCCCTAACAGAGACTAAATCCATGTATATTAGGCTTCTTGAAGTTGTTTCACAGCTGATATTATTTTTTTAAATCTCCTTTTCCCTGTGTGTTTCCTTTTCGAGAATTTCTATAGCAATGCCTTCAAATTTATTAATCTTTTCCTCTGCAATGTCTCATCTTCTGTTAATCCCATTCAGTGAATTTTTCATCTCACACATTTTAGTTTTAATCCTTAAAAGTTCGATTTAGTCTTTTTTTATGTCATCTGCTTCAACTTTTTGAACTTATGATATAGTTTTAATAATGGCTTTGATGTTCTTGTCTGGAAATTTTAACATCTGTGTCAATTCTTGTTCAGTTTCAATTGATTGATTATGGATCATATTGTCTTGTTTCTTTGCATGCCTGATCATTTTGATTGGACACTAGGCATCCATTTTATCTTATTGTGTACTGAATGTGTTTGTGCTCCTGTAATTGTTGTTGAGCTTTGTTATGGAATGGAGTTAGGTTATTTGTAAACACTTTGATTATTTCAGTTCTTACTTTTAAGATTTGTTGGTCAGGACTGGGACAGTGATTGTTTTAGGGCTAATTATTGCCCACTACTAAGGCAAACTTTTCTGAGTATTCAATCCGGTGTCCTGTGAATTATGAGATTTTCTAGACTGGATGGTGGGAATAGACACTGTTCCTGGCCCTGTATGAATGCAAGGCACAGTTTCCTCTAATTCTTTCTGATGGTTCTTTCCCCAGCCTCATATACATGCACTGATCACACTGCTGAGTACTCAACGGATAACCTCTACAGATAACCAGGGTTCTGTATCTGTGCAATTTGCTCCTTTCCAGGACTCTGTCCTGTGAACTCAAGTACCTTGGTCTCCCCAGATTCTCAGTTCCATCTCTTCAACTCAGAGTCTTCCAGGATCTACCTAGGTTCCCCCACCCCTGCATCATGACCTAGAAACTCTATCAAGGTAAGTAATTGTAGGGATCACCTCATTTGTTTCCCATCGCTCGGGGGTCACTCTTTTTCCTTGTCTGATGTCCATTGTCTTGGAAACTAGCAGCTAAAATGTTTTGCTTTTAATTTTGCTTAAGGGTGTTACTCCTATTACTCCCTCTTGGCCAGAAATTATTTATGTAAAATTTAAAAGCGTAAAAAATACTATATACTTTTCAAGGATAAAAATTAAAAAATCTGTGAACAATGAATGGAAGGGCGTATATTAAATACATAGGAGAAGATGTTAGGACAAAGGAGACTTAGAGATGGTATATATAATAGAAATAGCAAAACAAGTAAATGAGTGAAGTTCTTTGCCTGGTGACAATCTCTTGCCCTTGCCCTGATCCCAGGAATATGATCAACTCTATGATGAGCACTTGAGATCCAATTTTTTTAGTGAGTTATGCATTCAGCTCAAGTAACTAGAAAAACCACGGAAACAACTGTCATCAAATATAAGTGAAAGAAAAATTAAAATGATATAAATAATCTGAAAGGAATCTTTCCCACCATAAGGATCCAAAACAGAAGATTATAGGTAAGTCCTATCATACTTTCAAAGGAACAAAGCTCTCTCCCCAAAACTATTCCCAAGAATAGAAAGACAGAGGGGAAGCTGTTTTGTTTTATGATGACACATGTTACCTTAATACCAATGATGAAAAAAAAATTATAGGTTAATTTTATTTTTTCAATAGATGTAAAACCTTAAATAAAATATAACAAATTGAATGTAACAATGTTGTTTTAGGAAATACTGATATAGGAAATCTGAGGCAGATTTAATCTTAGGGATATAATAATGATTCGACATCAAAAAATATATAAAAAGCATAAGAAAAAAAAAGCTCATATCTTTTGTGATAATACTTGCACTTCAAAATCTATCCAAAGTAATTAAATTCAAAAGCTTTATTCAAACAACATTTATAGTGATACTATATAGCAGTGAAAATTAGAACTAATCTAAATTTTCAACCATACCTCTAATTAAGCAAATTATGATATAACTACTCAACTGAATGTTATATAGCCATAAAATGTTTACAAAGAATTACATGGAAAATGCTATGATAAATAGATCCTTGACAGTGTCAGATTTTAAAACTCAAATCTCACTAAAGTTTATTCTGATCACTCTATTTAATCTTACAGCCTACTTCTGTCTTCCCAAACGCATAATCCTGACAGTCTCATTCTGCCTCTCACCCAGCTCTATTATTTCTTCCTTTCTTTCTCTCTCTTTTTTTGTAAAACAGCAACTTCTAACAAACTAGATAGTTTATGTGTTTATATTTACTATTTACTTTAATTTAATCTCCTATCTTCTATTATAATATCATCTAAACAAAAAAAAGTTCTTTGTTTGGTTTGCTGGTGTGTCTCAAGTACCCAAGTGCCTAGCAAATTTACATATCTCAAACAAATGAATGAATGAATGAATGAAGTCGACAATAGAAATTTTGCTTATTTGTAAGTAACCTCAAATCCTATGACTTATGAAAATATGTAATTATGTTGAGACATGAATTTAATTCACAGGCACTATAAATAAAAGGTATAAGAAGTGTCTGGCATCTGAATCTCCATGTGGTTTTGTTGTTCACTGCACATTTTTTAGAGAAAATTGCATGCTATACAACAGCATACCACTCAGTGATAAAAAGAAACAAACTACTAGTACATGTAACAACACGGATGAGTCTCAAATGCGTTAGACTGAATGAAAGAAGCCAGACAGAAAAAGAGTACATACTGTAGGATTCTTTTCATATCAAATTCTAGAAAATGCACACAATGGTAGAAAATAGATCAGTGATTGCCTGGGGAGGGATGATTGTTACAGAGCATGATAAAACCTTTGGGGGTGATGGAAATGTACAATATCTTGATTGTGATGATATATATATTTGTTTCATATGTGTGTCTATATCTGCCATAGCTCCTTAAATTGTCTACTTTACGTATGAGAAATTTATTGTACAAAATTATACCTTAATAAACTTATAAAACTGAAAGGTAAAATATATATGAATGTTCTAATGAATTTATACATGATCAAATGTTTCAACATGACTCTCTACTAAATTTCAAGGGTATTCAAATGGTAGTAAATCTTAAAAATCAGGATAAAAATTATATATATATCATGATTACTACTATGTAACCATAAAGAGGAAAAAAATTAGATGAAAATGAGCCAAAATGCGAACATTATTAGGTAGGGATTCAGTGATGACAACTTATGGTGCTTTATTTCCTTCTTTTTAATTATCTAAGTTTTTCAAATTTCTTCTAATGAGAATATATTACTTTTGCAGCAGAAAAAATTGCTTAAATATATTTATTTACTGTTGTACTCATGCATCATTTCTGACCCATCTTTTATGTCTCCACTGGATTAATCAGCCTGAAATATTTCCCTCTTTCCAGCTCTAGAATAAACAGTGTTGATAAGTATAGAGATCTCAAACGTTCTCACCACATACACACATACACACACACAGGTAATTACATGAGGTGATGGATGTGTTAACTAACCTTATTGTGGTAATCATTCTGCACCATATACGTGTATCAAATCACCAAGTCGCACACCTTAAACTTACACAATGTATATGTCTACTAAATCTCAATAAATCTGGGTAGAAGGAGAATTCACAGTGGCTTCCCACAGCCCAACATATTAAATCAAGTTCATTCTGGTGTACACAGCCCTATCGTAACTTGTTTCCATTAGGTTAGCTAAGTCTTAAGTGTTGATGTAAACATAACCATATGGTATTTGTATATTATAAACTAATGTAAAAATATTTTTTAAATCTCATATACATAAATGTTGTCTATCAGCATAACAGTTCCAACCATGTATTAGAACTGAATATTTTTCTTTTTTAAATGTATAATTCACGATGCTATTGTCTCTTTGCTAACTTTCATTTTTTCCGCCTCTTAGTAATATTTAAGGTAAGAAATATCTGGCAGTTATATTTTAAAAGATTGTACATTATATATTTAAATATATTTTTAAACAATATTTAGGTTTGAAATTCCTTGTGAACAAAAAGAAAAAGGTATGTTTTGAATCAGAAACTTCCACTTATGTTTTAAAAACCTGATTTTGGATTAGATAGAGAATACCATGACCTCTAGAGTAATGTATATGTTAGAGTTCTCAAATATCCAAAGAACTGACTTTCTTTCAAATGTCACTATATGACGCTCTAGGTGTTTTGAGTTTGGCTAACCATGAAAAATCACCTTCTTTAATAAATCAATTAAAATGTAAACATTATCATATTGAAAAAGAACTCCCTGAAAATTCTTTTTTTACAAAAGTCAGTTTCTTAGACATGATATCCTACTACGGGAAAACATTTCTTAAAATACAGAAATTTTTAGCAAAGAAATTGCTGCTACAAATTTGTTAAAACTGGGCAGTCTGTTTATCCTGTATAAAATTCCTGTGTGGAGCAAAATTTTAATGTCACGCTAATCAATAAATCAATTAGACCAGCAGATGAGCACTGATTTAGCAAAAAGCTATACCAGCTGGGTTCGATTAGAGGAACAGAACCACAATGAATGATACAGGATAAGGAATTGATGGTAGCGATCAAAAAACCTAACCAATTGTGTGAGCTGCTGCTTCTGCCTCCAATGTTGGGCCTGAAATCAGCAGGTCCAGTAATATGGAAGAAAGTATGGATGTGAAGTGGGGGAAGACCAAAAACAAGCTGGAAGCTGTAAAAACAAAATGAAACTAACACAGACAAACTACAATCCTTATTTTTCTCATCATCTACCTTCTTGATAGATCAACATGCAGTATGTTAGGTGTCCTTCACCACAGAGCCCAGAATAGGACGCAGAGAATCTGAAGGAGGAGAGTGGAAGGGAAAAAGAAGGGAAGGGGAGCAGAGATAACCTTGCTACTGCCTCATACTGACCAGGTAAGCTGGCAGATCATGCAACAGCATTTGGCCCTACACTGACATCTGCCTACTACTACACTGCCAACTTCCAAATCTCAAATTTCTCTTGTGGTTAGCTCTAACCCTGCCAGAATCATGCTGGGAAAAGAATTCTGGGGGACGTAGTTTCAGCTTAATTAGGTTGACCGAGAGCAAGCCACCACAGAAACAAGCTCCTTAGCCCATTTTCTCCTCCCTCGCTCTCTCCCCATCGTGCACTGCTTATGGGTCCCAAAATTGGATCTACAAGCCATCAAAGCCACTGCACATATTTTGGGATGCTCTTGAGGTGTCCATTTAGAGAGAAATGTTTGACAGAGAGTTTGATATCGGAATCTAGAACTGACGAAAAATACATTGGAGGTAAAGATATTGGAGTTAATTTCAGAGCTGACATCATCTTCCATGGGCATAGATAAAGAGCCCACCCAGGAAGAGAATATGCTCAAGGAAAGAACAATAATGAAGTCTTCAAGAATACTAATACATGGTGTACAGAGGGACAGGAAAGGGAAAATATTTCTGTCATGGAGAGTAATCTGGTCCATATTGGGAAGCTCAGAAATTTTAGTGAATGTGTGCTAATAGTTGGACCTCATAATACCTCTGTGAACAAAAACTGTCTCTCACATTTTGCAGACATGACTCAGCAAAGTTAAGTAGCCTGTGGCTCCTAACAACATCCTTTGGTTCTTTCTCCCAGTAACTTTAAGACTATGGAGAGTTAGAAAAAGACACACTGGGAGAGGAAGAATAAAACAGGCTAACTGAGCTAGCTCCCCAACAAAGTCTTCTTTGTATTTTTTTCTTTATCTCCCAAAATGATAGTTCCAGGAGCCCTTAGCATAAAACCAAGCTTTTCAGAAGTCAGAGGGTATCACTCGTGGCCCCTAATTTCCCTCAAATGCAAGACCTGCAGCCACACTAGTCTGGTAAACTAACTGCACAGAAACTGGAAGAGCCAATGAAGATCCTGGTCAAATAATTTTAAAGTAAGACCTTAACAAATAAGTATCTGATTTGGAATATAAGCTCCTAGAGGGCGAGGAACCTGCTGTAAACCATGTGCTCAGCAGCACCTGATCACTATGAAGGATAAGAAAAGAAGACCCACAGCATGTGAAAAGTTGTTGCCATCTTTCAAGGCAATTTCTTGTTTATTCCTCCCAAAGCCATACCATCAATTACTATAACATTCCATTCAGGAAAAGAAGTTCAAGCTCATTATCATCTTTCCTATGGGTCATTCTATTTTCATCAGCAAATATGTATCATGCCCACATCTCATTTGACTCTTGATTATAAGGAACAAGAGCCCACTTAAGTCACATTAGGAAATAAAAGGGTGGATTATAAAAATTCACACAGATGGGAGAGGACCTTATGATCTCATCAGTAATGAGTATTGTCTCAGATTCTCTGTATATTTGTTCCCTTCTCTTTACCACCAAGCAGCTTTCTCAGTGGACTCTGTCAGTCATCACATGGCTTTAGCATGCTGCAGCCAATTCTTAACTCATGCCCTCGTTTCATTTTCAGCTGCCCTCATAGTTGGAAATTTTTTACTATGTTTCTAATTTCAAATTCTTAAGAGAAAAACCCACCTAATTAAACTCCTCTTTAGAAGCAGAGATGCAGGTCAAATATCACTGGCCAGCTTATGCAACGGCTGCCCTTGAGTAATATGCCTGCTTCTGAGGACACATAAGCCCAGAAAGCTGACTTGAGAAGCAACAAAATGGAAAAGGATCAAATAGTTTAAAATCAAGGCTTAATAGATGATAAGGTCTCCCAACCGGGAAGTTTCCCATAGAATGGGGTATGAGTAAGGGAAGCCTTGGAAATTTAATCCATCTAAGAGTGTTAGTAATAGCTTGCCAAAGAGAAACGGAAATGATCTCATTATGATGAATTTCCTACATTAAATTCTTCTGACATTAACAATATCAAATTAAGTCCAGTATAATATCAATGAGATTTTTTAAAAAAGTATTTTTGAAAGTGCATTAAAAAGTACTTGTCACCATACAAATGTTATCATCAGGAATTCAAAGCATTCATTCATCCACTTAATAGATGGTGCCTACTACGTGCCAGGCACTGCTTCATTTGCTAAGGAAAATCAGTCATCACTTTTCCAATTCCAATTACACCAATGTTATGAATGTACATGTCTTTTTAAAGCAATTAAATGATTTTATTTCTTTTCCGATTAAATCTGAATGGCTAATCAGAGTTACTTATCAGCTTCGAAAACCTAATAGCAGGCACGGCCAGTCCTTGAGTGAGATCTCTAAGGAAAACACAGCATGCCACAGGAAGTATATTGCTAATTCAATGGAGTGGTATACATTGCTTTTGCATCAGTGCTGAGCAGACACTCCAGTCCAGCATGAGGAAACCCTGCTACTGACAACACCATATTTCAAAGATACTTTAAAACCAACTTCACAATCCCCTCCTGGTACCCAGATATTTCATGGCTCATATATTAGAAGCAGCGATAGGTATATGCTGAGAAAATCCTTTTTGTGTATATACACATTTCTGCCTTCCAGATTATTCCTAAAGTATTAACATTGGGTTTTAACGTTTGGAGATTTTTCTTCCTTTTTTTTTTTTACTTTATACCCCTCGAACGCTATGTAGCTTTGCTGGATAATACTGAACAGCTGCAACATGCTACCCAGTGGGATTGCTGAAATTTTTGGCAATTGCTGAAATGTCTCTGTGTAGACACATATTCACACGTGTGGAGATAGAAAAATTGTTTAAGAACCAGGGGACCCATTGGAATGAAAAATGCTAGCTAAGTGCTAAATATTATTTCATCTGAAATAAGAACAAGGCAGAGAAAAATAATTTCTGGTAAGGCTAAAAATGCCTCAGAAGTATTACATTATTATTATCACAAAAGTTCATCAGGAGCCTCCAATCTCAGCAAACTTGACCAGAAAACCATTTCCCTTCTGGCAGTCTTTCTTTCAGCCTATACCAGCATTCTAGCTCCTAATTACATCAATTAAAAGTGCTTTCTAATAAAATATTGCCATTTCTCTTCCTCGGATCTTAGAATTATAAAGATAATTGTCAAATTGTTCTTTCACACTCCCAAATGAGATTTTCTTCCCAGTACAGTGAATTGTTTCATCTCGCTTTCTACTTAAAAGGACTCAAGGAAAATAAGTAGCCTTTCTAAATGACTGACGGAAAGTTTACCTTTTTGTGTGTTTGCTTGTTAAATAGAATGAAAACTGAGCAAAAACAGTTAATGCACAGATAAATTCTCCTTTTATGAGCAGTCTTTTTATTGCCAGGGGCTGTCAAACACACAGGAACTTGTATATCTGGAGTAAGTCGTCAGGACGCAGAAATCAGATCATCAATAGAACCAGTCTCCCCACTCTCTGAGATAGACTACTTCATCGTTTCAATTACATCTGTAACACAAGTTAATGTTCAGCAGCAAGAAAACATTTGTTCTCTTGAAGAGGAAGTCCAATGACTGATTTGTGTCTCAGATTTTTTACAGAGGACATGGAATAACTGGTAATGACAAGCACTGACTGTGGCAAAGTTGACTTGGTCAATTACCCTCTGCTGAAGTGAAGTCTGTATGATACATATCACGCACAGAGATTGCTTGAGAATGTCAGGAAAAGAGACATGCTTGTACTTGTCAATTTAACAGAACATAGTTCTCATTTGAATAAATTGAGGTTTCACCCTATTTTCTATCATTTCCTCTTATTAAAACAATAACACTAGCCATTTAGACGCATTTAGAAAACAATTTCCACTGGAGCTAGAGATTGCTATTTCTTCCCTCTTTCCACATAGGAACAACTCTGTTCAATGTAAAATTTTCTACCCAAGGTTCATATGAAATTAATCATTGAAGGACAGCGATAACAGCATCATTTAGAGTTAGAATATTAATTATCTCCATTTTATCAACATAATCTCAGATGTTTGATAGGTGATATTTTAAATTTTTCTCCCAATATTTTTGTAATCTTGTGTGTTATACAGAAATTAGCAGTAAATAACAAGGAAATTCACAACAGACAGAAAACCTAGTAAATCACATCATCGGATTCAAATGACTTTACTTCTATGCTAGACTTTGAAAAGAATTGTGGTACAATGGAGAGAAAAAGGACTTGGGCATCAGGCCTGGGTGGGTTCAAATTCCTGCATGTTATTTAACCTCTCTGTACTTTATCTTCCTCGCTTGTAAAGATAATGGTCTTACCTCCTCTGAATGTTTTAGGAATTAATTGCCCACAGGATATAGAGCTCTACAGATAACAGATGTTCAATAAATATGACCTCTTTTGGACAAGGTAATCAAATTCTACATAGAAGGTTGATAAAAATTACTATGTAGGGAAAATATATCCTCAGCACTCTCAATCTCAAAATTCTACATGATTTTCCCATCTTTCAGTACAAACCTCATCTTAAATTTATGTGATTGCATGGTGTCCCATTCTCTTCTATTAATGTTTATCCAACAGACAGGTATTAGGCACTTGATGTGGTGCCATTCCCAGAAGTATTTGCATTTTTATAGAAAGATATTTGAAAGATTATTTAACCAGAGGAAAAAATTAGAAATGTAAAAGTACAGGGAAAGTATCTGCAAGCTTTTCCATTATCTATGACTCCACACAGATACCTGTGCAACCGAAGCCATTTTCTTTCTCCCTTGCTAACTAACCGCAGTCTGATTTTGATGGAATGCAGTATACCCATTCACAGGCAATGAGCAACAATTTGTTTAAGTCAGTCATGCCAATACTATTCCCATTTGCCAATTAAAGTTCTAAGAGTAGGCATGTGACCCAATTTTGGTCAATGAGACATAGGGGCAGTCTCCTAGTGGTTTCTGGGGTGGGGGTGGGCAGCAGATTCTCCCCATGGAATGATTTCTCCCCTTAAAGGGAAAAGTGCCTTAGTTCCTGCCCCCTTTCTTCTTGCTTAGAATATTATTGTGTAAATACATTAGCTTAACAGATTTGGTAACCATTTTATTACCATTAGGGAGACATGGCCAACATAGAGACAATGGTGGAGCGGAAAGAATAGAAGCCTGGATTGTTGGTGTGCTACATTGATCTGCTACACTAACTCTGGAATTTCCTACTTATTATGTGAAATTAGTAAACCATACTTATATACTTTCAGTCACGAATTCTGTTATTCGCAGTCAAGCATATCCTAATTTATAAGCACTCTATTATTATACTATCCTTAGAGACCTCAGGAGAAATTATCAAAACAGAAACAAAGTCTAAAGGATAAAGAGCTAAAATAAGAGCTGATATAGCATTTTTAACCCTTCCATGGTGAAGGAAGCTAAGAATAGCTCTGGATCCAACAAAATGCTTCTTTGCCTTTAAGATAGAGCCAAATAGATCTTAATTTTATACTCAACTGGAAAATCTCCCTGAGGGAAGGAACTTTGTCTTATTTATATCTTTAGCACCTGTCACATTGCCTGGCACATAGTAGGTGATCAATAAACATTTGTTGAATGACTGCATGAACACTGTGGAGTGATTCATCAAATTTGTTGTGGCTTTGTAGTGCACCGGATTGTGAGGGCCTACGGATCTCTCCGCAACAATGTGATTCGGAAGTAAAGCCAGAAAACAAGAAAGGCTTTCTGTGCTCCGTCTTTCTGTTGCAAATGGCTCTATACTGCAGCCCTACAACATAAATGCCTAGCCTCCCCAGTGCCCTGTACAAAGCTGTATTTTCTCATGATTCTCTATTTTTAAAAAGCCCAAGACCATCAGTGTGTTTGTGTTTCTTTGTGTTGACTGTAGGTTTTGATGTTGCTGCCAGTTTCCTTCTCACACTGTCAAATTTTGTTTTATGTTCCCTTATTCTTTCAGCTTTTTCAGGGGGGAAAATGCTAATTACCATGGGCTTAATAGCAGCGCTGAACTGCACCAGAACACCAGGGTCTCACAAATACCTGTCACCGCAGAAGTTTTCAATTACCATAATTCCATTCCTAATTCAAATTACCATAATTGCTCTCCATTAATGCAACTTTCTTAAAGCTGAAACATCAAAGAAGAAGCCGACACATTAGCTTAGTTGACTACTTGCAAAAATAAACAGCGTCTGTCCATTTTGCAAATAGGATGATGTTAGCCTGAAAAAAAATATGTGTGTTAGTGCTCTGAGTTCGTAAGATCTGTCATATTATATTTTGAATATTCTGTCAATGTTTGTAAAAACTGAAACCCATCCATATCTTCCTTCCTCTCTCTTCTATTCTGGATGAAGGGTAAGATCTGCTCTTCTGATGGTTTCAGCATTTACCACAATGAGAAAATTCAGCCTGTCAGCTCCTTAAGTAACTTTGCTGTTAAAAATACATCTATTTGGATAAAAAGCAATTTTACCACCCTACAATCATCAGTTCCACTGTTAATGACCATTGTTTTTCTGAATAAGTCATGCTTGTTTTTCTCACTTACTGAGTTAGAGTTAGACCACTTCCCAGAGCTCACCAGATTGAATGCAGGTGCTACGCCATCACTGGACTGTCCCTAGCATTTTATCAGGAAGCTATAATTTTGTAATTTGAAATATAGGCAATTCTTTATACTTGAACTCCAAGAAACTGTCAGAGGAAAGCAGGTACAGCAAAAGGTCACGTAATAAGTTAGTCTATTAGAGTATCTAGTTCTAAGGAAGCAAGTATAAGTCCTTTAAGTCAATAAGCGAAACAAATCATTCTTCAACAAGTTTACCTAAATCAATTCATTAAATAATATATTTCAAAAAAAATGTCTAAGCAAGAACTGTAATAAATTCATTTTAAGTTCTCAGCAAATGATCAAAGACATTGATAATTCTCAGTCCTGCAGTCTCTCTGTGGTATCCGACAGTTCAGTCAAGCATTCAAGAGCCACACGAGCTTTGAAGGTTAAAAACTGCATCTCCAAATGCCACGGGCACCTTTATAAAGGATTTAGCTCCAGGCTGCACCAATGTAGAACTCTCTAAGACAGGAAACAGAGGATAGTTCCATTGGAAACTCTGAAGGGTTCAGAAAGAGCAAGTTCACCTAATTACCTACATCCCATCTACAAAAGAATCCTGCGGATGGAGTCACGAGGTTTCAGCTCTACTCTAGAGGATTCTGTCACTTCCTGTGCTCCCAAGTATTTTTGCATATATTTAGGTTATTGTTGCATTTTGCTCCTCAAAGTTGGGTAGGAAATAAATGCCACTGGTACCGAAGACTTCATAATACCAGACAGATTTTTATCAACAAGACGCAGTCTCGGGATAATTGGAAATTATTTGCAGACAAGAAAAATAAAAAAGGTTTCAGGGAAATTTGCAGGGATAGTATATGGTTAGACCATCAGATTTTTGAAAGATGATACCAAAATTTACTGTTGTCTTTTGTTTAAGTTTCATAATTTTTTCTGACTAAAAAACTCAGTTCATGAATGCCTTGGACTATGACAGAATATGACATTACTATTCATTTAGCCAAAACTTAGAATGTGAGTAGGGAATATGCAAATAGAAGATGGGCTCCAGCACCTAGCTTGATTCTTTATAGTATCAGAGTGCTATTTCTCTGATTAGATCTTTACAAGTTCAAGTCCCAGTTTGTAGGACTGAATCTCAGATTCCTCATTTGTTATTTGAAGAAGATGATACCCTATGGGTTGATGACATAACAGATCAGGAAGTATTTTATATAGGGCTACACATCTGAAGTTGTCTCTCTTCTAGACTGGGAGTCCAATGAGGACCAAGATAACCTAGGATAGTATACAGCAAATGGGAGAGGTTTATTGAATTAATTAATTAACTAATTAATGAAGTGAATAAATAAATTATCAATGTTTTTACAATGCGGAAATGTCTACTATATTAGCTCCTTCTGCCTATCATATTAAGAGTAGGATTTCTATAAGTAAACATTTCTGAGGAGTCAACATTACAGGAGTTATTTTTTTTTTTTTAACTGTGCAGGCCAAAATACATCTTAAAACATATTGAATATCAAGAAAGAGAGAGAGAGAAAGGAAGGGAGGAAGGAGGGAAGAAGGAAGAAGGAGAAGAAGGAAGAAGGAAAGAGGGAAAAGAGGAAGAAGAAAGGGAAGAAGAAGGAGGGAAGGAGGGAAGGAGGGAAGGAGGGAAGGAGTGAAGGAAGGAAGGAAATATGCCAGGGTCTGTGCTAATTTCTTTCACATGTATAATCTCATTCATCCTGTCTTCCTCTCTCATGTCTTTCTCTATTATTCTCTCAACATGTGTTTCTTCTTAACTCATCTCTTTACTTTTCATTTCTTCTCCTATTTGCCTTTTTCTTTAACTAAAATTAACTAAAAACCACAGAACATTTTTTAGTGTTTTCCACATTTATCTTAGGTTTCAATGTTTAATGTTTTTAAAGTAGGCAATTTCAATATTTTAAATTATTTTTCCCCAGTAAAAAATCTGCATATAATTAATTTTCCTTTTTCAGGAAGTCAGAAGACATTGAGTTTAATTTTTTCATGTCTTTTATTGAAACATAAACACTGAGTTTAATTTTCTTTAATTACAAAATTTTCTCCTTCTAATTTAAAAAATAAACAGAATTACTATAACTCAGACTCTCACCACCTCTGCCTTGGATGTTCCCAACAGTCTCCTGAATCATCTATACACCCTTGGTTCCTCTTATGCCTGCATTATAATGTCCCCTACCCACGATACATTAATATTCAGGCAATGAGGCAAAAACATCAGCTAGACTCAGGAACACTGAACTCTAGCCTGAGTTAGACCACTTTCCAGCAATGGAATTTAGAGAAATTGCATGGGATGAGAGAAGTGTATTTCAGAGGTCTCAAAAATATAATGGAAATGGAAATAAATACCTGTTTCATTGAATTCACAGGATTGTTATGAAACTCAAAAGGATTAATGTAAATAAAAGGGTTTTGTAGCATGTGAAACACAACACAAATATCAGATGTTATTAAGCTTTAAGGTTAAGATGTATTACCTGTTAATGCTATAGCATAGCGGTGAAAGCACAGGCTTTGGATCCAGACTGCCATTCTTTAGCTATATGACCTCGACTATGTAAGACTTTTGCCTCAGTTTCCTCCTCTGCAAAAAGAGAAGAATGATTGCACTTACAGGGTCGTTGTGAGGACTAGATACCTTAATATTATATAAAGCACTTAAAATAGTCTCTGACCCAGAGAAAGTGCTATAGAAGTATTCGCTATTGTTATCATTGTTATTATCGTATTACTCTTTAGCTCAATATTCTATTATGATTTCCCTGCCTGGCATTCATAGCTGTCCAAAATCTCCTTTCTAAATTTTCCCTTCTACTCCCAAGCACAAACCAACTCTGCTCCAGTTAGACTAGCCTCCCCTATGCCATGTATTCAGTCCAGAACCATGCTTTATTCATTTAGCATCATTTATTCAAAATATCCTTTTCTCTCCTATCTACTTATTAATCAAATTACATTTCAAGACCCACCTCCCAACCACTTGATTCATCCTCTTCCCCTTCTCTGAATTACAATAGCAGTTTTAATCTAGACAGCTGACTTGGAATTTCAATCATGTACTTCCTTGAACCACTACTTATACTTAATGATCTATTGTCTTGTTGACCCACAAAGCACTTCTCTCTTCTTCTGAAAAGAAGGCTCTAAATATTGGAGTCCATTTCCTTGGCCACATGACTGTCATGGCAAGTTGGTCTTTCCTTGAAGTACTTCGAGCTTGAGTAGAGTCTTCTCCCTTCTGGCACAGAGGTGTTAGTTGTGAGCCCAAAGCTGCCAAGAACCATGGCCCCAAACTATGTAAAAGCTAGAGTGAGAAAATGAAGGTAGCACAGAGAGAGACATAGATGAGAGATGGAAAGTGGGAATCTGGATAGTGTTCTACTCTCTGGTCTCGAATATCCCTGAAACTACGTCTACCTGTCCTCTGTACTTTGGTTATTGGGCTATATATGTCAATAAAGTTCCCTCTTATGGTTTTAACTAGTTTAACAGCCTGGATACTGGCAAACAGTATCTTTTTTCTATTGACGGACCTCCGTCCCACAGCCAGGCTATTTTCGGCTTTAATTATGACTTGTCCTTGTTCATTATCCATATACCATTAAAGAGCAACAAAAGTAAATGATTCATTGCTGACACATAGCATTGCTTAAGCAGCCATTAATTAGCAAAATAGCACTTGAACATAAATTTTTAAGGAGTGTCAGCAAATAAAACCGTAATCAGAATTCTTTTTTCTCCCTTCATGTATATGCACCTTTCTGAATTGCACTAGGCAATTTCCAACTTTAATTGAAAGCTTATCAGGGAATCCAAGTATTACATTAATCTTTAAGAACTGAGTCTAAGTGTGCTTGGCCCTCTCCATTCTCTTCCAGAAACAAGAGATGACCTAAGCCACAGTTCATTCATCTTTTCCAGCCTGCTGGGAGTCTCAGACCCTGGCATGCAAGGACCACATAGCTGAGCTTGATTTCATCTTTTAAAAATTCAAAAAGCAATGACTGAGCACATACTGTGTACCAGGCACAAGGCAGGGCAAGGGAAATACAAGAATAGACAAAATCATTCATACCTGAACAGCCATTGTCAGCTTCTCTCCCACACCCATATATTTTGGACTTCCTCAATGTGATGTGCTCCAACTTCCAACTGCTAGTATCTACATCTTTGAGTTTGGGATTTTTCTAGAAAGCTACTCTTCAGAGCACAGCAGGCCAGAAGAACCAGGAAATTAACCCTCTCTACACCTCTTCAACTTCCCAAACCTTAGCCCCCATAACCCTCAGCCAGTGAGTGACAGGTGAAGGGTACATAAACACCCCATCCTTTGACACTTGAGGAGAATAATGCTGAGACGCATGAGTTGGTCCACATAGAATCAGATGGCCCAGCAGACTCATGTCCAACAATCAAGTTCAGTTCATCTAAGACAGTCAAGTTATTTGAGCATCCAATGGATTCATCAAATACTAGCATTTCTCTGTGACCCTGGAGCCAAACCTTTCTACCACATTTGAAGAGGTCCTTGGATGACTGAACCAGTCTGCTCTAAAGAAAGCTTCTTTAAGGTGAATGTGAGCTCAGCCATGTCACTCTGTCCCTCTCCTAATGCCTTACTTAAAGTCCTGCTATTATCTAAAGGGAGGTGGGGTACCCAAACTACATAGCACTAGGATGTGGGTTAAGCATGTCCAACTACCTAAATACACCTGAGGGCTATGAAAAGCATAATTTGTACCAAGTCTCTGTGCTCCCAATTGTGTTCATTATGCTTGATTACTGCTTTATAAAGATTCCCTCTGTTCCATCATGGAGGTCCTTGCTTTAAGCAAAGAGTCACAGAGGAGAAAAAATGAAAAGAAAGAATCTGTGCATTTAGCAGCACACTGAAATTTTAAATGATCTAAACAAAATAGGCTGTTGTTATAGCTAATTATGTTTTTAGTTTGGAAATGAACTTTGCCTCTAATTCAAAGTAAAAAAAATTACATGTGCATTTCTCATTTTCTAGGGTACTCACCCTGTACCATTTCAAATTCCACATTTTTCTCAGTCTGTTCTCTCTTCATCAAAACAGTCAGACAAAACAAACATAAAGATAATAGCACAATAACAAAAGGACATGAATAATTGGAATGTCTCTTCAGTCAGAATTATTTTTGCTTCTACTAAAGGATTACAGTATGATAAATATTATTACCCTCAAGATCAATGGAATGAAGGATCTGCTAAATCTAACTCAATGCCAGGAAAATCTATATTGTATTTACAGATTTCAGATGGAAAGATCCAGCATTCATAGCACAAAGCATTTGTATTCTCTTTTCTCTACTCTCCTCTCAATTTCCTTCCAGAACCAAAATTATTTGCAAGACTTATTGGCAGAAAGCTCTGTCTTCATAAAGATGATACTGTAATCACCAAATGGAGTACTTTAAGAACTGTTCATCAACCATCCTTAAAACGTGGACTCAACACAGATAGTCATTCTGTGTCTACTGCTTCATTCCCTTCATGTCATTCTCTCTGAAAGAGCTAGGTTGTTATTGAAATATAATCATCCCACCTATATTGTGAGCAGGCAAACTGAGTAGATCAAATGGATTTGTAAACATTTATTGGCTGTTTCAGTAAAGCTGTGCAATATAATCATGGACACTAAACTCTGCCTTCATTAGCCATGCAAAATTCCCCAGGTCAGTATTTACATTTCAGCAGCTTATTAGGCTTCTAGATGCTGTGATTCAATCAGCCTCACAGAATCCACTTTGGTATGGCTACGCTGACATAGAAATGATGGAGGGCAAATAGATTCAAATTAGTCAAACTGCAGTAACACTAGCATACCATTTTATCCTTCATTTACTTCTGAATTTGGATACATCCCATGCAGCTTTATTTACATCCAGAAGACCCAGAATATATGTACCTTGTGATGAATTTAGCAGCCGGAATGAATCATGGCTATTCAGAATAAAGAAAGAGGAATCTTGTTAGTCTGAGCTGTCATCAATTTCCAGACTGATACAATCCTACCATATATGTGAGGGGATCAGTGACCCAGCCAATGATTCAATAAATGGAAACAAGCCTTGCACTTTGGTGGAATTACCAGGTCATGATAATAATGTGTCTTGGAGAGGTAAGTACAGTCAGGAGGAGAGGTAATTTCTGTTTCAAGGGGATTGTTCATTACCTGATACCAAAGGAACTAGGAAGCAGAAATTTTCAGAAATCTTTATTTATTTATCTGTTTCCTCAGGGGAAGTAGAGGGATATCCAGAATAGATAAATAACTATGACAACAACAAACACACCATGGTGATTCTGTTGAACCCATGAAGTTTCTCCCATGCTGCACATCGCTGACCCCAACTATTAAGTGTAACAATCAAAAGCTTGAACCAAGCAACAAGTTGTTAGCTTTGTGTTAAATGTTCAGAATCCTGGCATTATGAGAAGCTAGAAATAAGACAGTCCATATTAGTGGTCAACCAAGGAGAAAATGTAGAATTATTGTGGAAGCAGTCAGAGAAGAAATAAAAAGGAGGTATTAAGAGATATTTGAGTGATTATTATGTGGTAGGGATTGTGCATTTTTCAATTTAATCCTCATAACAAACCTGAAATAGGTATTATTACCGTCCCTATTTTACAGATGTAGGACTGAGGCACAAGGAGATTGAGCAAACTAATGTCCTATGGTCTGTACATGGTATAATTAGATTTTAAACCCGGGAGTCTACCTCCAAAGACTGATTTCTTCACCACTGTGCAAAGAGAGATCTACTCACTGGATTATTTGATTAATCTTTAACATATCTAAGAGAGAAATTCTATAAAGTAAATATAAATACATTCATATTTTCACTATCTATAGAAATCTCTATCCAGATACTTTCTTGGGATTTCTGAAATAATGTATACTCTCAGACCATATCTAGCTAAAGATTTATCATTGGTATTAACATGAGGATCAACACAAATGTAAAAGTGATAGGAACTGAATGTTTTTCAGAAAAATTAAGTCTTTGAATAGTCTTCTTAAATCTGAACTCTGGGTTTCAATACTTATCTTACAATATAATAATGTGGATTTTTCTACTGAAACATTTAATTGGCTAGATTTGAGTCTACATAAATATTAACCTAGGAAACAAGATTTGGTTCTATATCTACATGAAACCATTAAGTTGCTTTGTTAGGTACTACTAAAAATTCTACATGTTAACAAAAGAGAGAATAAAGTGAGGCTGGTATTAATCTGATTTTCTCGATATGTAATTGAGTAAAAATATGACAAGATAAAAGCAACTGACAGGTAATTAGGGGAAAAAACTCAAACTACATATAGTTGATCCTCACCTGCTAGTTACCATGTCATAACCTAAGAATAAAATCTGAGTGTTTATACCTAAAGATTCTCAATGTGAGATGCTGCCATCTCTGTTGCCCTCTAATATGTAACATATTCCAAAAATTAAAGCACCAGTAATTCATTATTTCTCACAATTCTCTGAGTTTTGACTGAGCAGGTCCTGTGCTGATTTCACCTGGGCTTACTCATGCATTTAGCAAGACAGTTAGCTGGGCTCACTCACATGTCTGGCAGTTAGTTCTAGCTGTTGGCTGAGATACTTCGATTTGCTTCCTCATGGTTTCTCATCCTCTAATAGACTTGACCATCTTCTTCAAATGGGGGTCTCAGGAAAATGTACTAAGAGAGAGAAAGTAAAAGATGTGAAGCCTTTTGAAGCCAACACTCTAGGACTCACATGACAGACTTTCTGTCACATTCTATCAATGAAAGCAAAGTAAATCTGCCCCAAATTCAAGGCCATGAAACAAGAGACTTTACCTCTGGATTGTAGGAATAGCAAAGTCACATTGCAAAAGAGCATGTATTTTAGATGGGAGGAAATTGTGCCATGAGACAATTTACCATAGACACACAAACGCACACATAGGACAATGTCAATATTTCAATATCTTGGTTGTAAAATTATAGTATTGTTTTGGGGAAAACAGAGTAAAAAATATATGAAATCTCTGTATTATCTAAAAATTTAAAATTTAATGTAAAAAAAAAGTCAAGTCAAAAAGTCATTATAAAGAGCATAGCAAACAAAGCAAAATTCATTTTACCAATCCATGGTGAGGCCAAATATAAAATAACATGTAATTTATCAAACCATTTTCTCAGCAAAAACTTTTGAGCACCTATCAGGGATCATGTACTCTTCTAGGCACTGGATTTGCAACAATGAGCAAAAGGACCAAACCCCTTTCTTCATAGAGCACAATTCCTAGTATTTTATTCTGAATACTGTGGCAAACCACAGTATTCAGAATAAAATACTGACAAAAATACTGGCAAACCACAGTATTCAGAATAAATTGCTGACAAGAAAGTAGTCAACAAGAAAATGGCACTATAAGGTAAAGAGAGACTAAATATATTCAAAACTTCCATTTTGGAACTTCAAAACCTTCCAGGAAATGAAATTTGTTTCTAAAATACTAAGGATGCTCTCTAGCTTAGTCTTTTTCATTGTTTCCAGACCTTAAAATTTTTTAAAGATTAAAAAATATTGAACTATGCAAGACTGAGCTTTTAAGTTCTCCTTTCTATTGCTCCTCACCCACCTGCCAGACACAACCTGACTGCCTAAACTTGACAGAGATGATGGAGTATATTTTATTACTTTGTTTACCTGGCATTCGTTTTCTCTTTCCATTTGAGAAGACTGCATCTTCCTGGTCTTTGTGCATGTGGGTTGACTGAGGCCAACCCTAACTTAAGTATAAAGATTGGCATATGATCCGAAAGTAAGCTAATAAGCATAATCAGGGGTAGGCATATGACCTAATTGGCCAATGAGAGTCAGGACCAGGACTTTTGCTAGAATTCTTAGGAGATGCTTTCTTTTCTCTTGCAGTGTTAAGTGAATAGGATGTGAGCCAAGAGCTACTGACTGCATCTTGCCAACACTAAGGACTAGCTAGCCTGAAAATGACACCAACACACAAAAAGGCCAAGCAGAGAGGTGGAGAGAGACTGGTTCTAGATGACAATATTTGAAGCTCTGAATTCACCTACCCCAAAACTCCTCTCAGATTTTGTTATATAAGCAAGTAAAATTCACTTTTGGCTTAAACTAGCCTAAGTTTGGTTACTGTCACTCATTACTGAAAGTATCCTAACCCATACAAGATTGGAAGATTCAGAAGACCTGGGAGTGTCCTGGAAAAGCAGGATGGAGGACTAGACAGGAGAATAACTACTAATTGTTCAGAGAAAGAATAAAAATTGAGTTGTTTGCTTGCTTTCTTGCCTTTTCTGGCACCTGTCTCACCCTTCAACAGGTAAAGCCAGCAATACTGGTTTCAGAATTTGACGAAAGCACAATAGGGTTCTATTATAAAATGATGTCCATTACTGAAGAAGAAACTAGGGCATAATTTTTAAAGGTTTTCTTTTAGTATCAAAATAAAAGAGAAGTATCTTTGTGTTTAAAGAGCATTAGAGAGATAGATAAGAGCACATGATGACACAAGACATCAGACAATATTCTCTGGGTACAAATATCTAAAGTCTAATTGCTGAATTAGAGAAACGTTTCACTAATTGTACATCAGAGTTCTTCAGAGTAACAGAACAGATAGAATGTGTGTATATATGTTAAGGAATTTATTTTAAGGATTTGCCTCACTCAGTTATACAGATGGACAAGTTCAAAATCTACAGGGTGAGTCATCACACCAGAGACCCATGAGAAGCCAGTATTACAGTTCCAAAGGCCATCTACTGATACAATTCCCTCTTGCTCAAAAGAAGGTCAGTCTTTTGTTCCGTTTACTGGATGAGACCCACTCACGTTATGAATGGCTATAGGCTTTACCCAAAGTCCACTAATTTAAATGTTAATCTCATCCAAAACACCCTCACAGAAACATCCAGGATAATGTTTGACCACATACCTGGTACCATGCCCAGACAAGTTAACACATAAAATTAACTATCACATTAAGTATAGGAATAAGTCTTAGCAAATTCCTCTAGGTTATCAACGAAATTTCTTCTGGCCTATGAAATCCAGATCTGTAGAAAAATATCCCACCAGCACACTATCAGAAGGACAAATACTGCATTATTGACTTCCAAGACTGTAATACACAGGAAACATAGTTGAATATGATAGGAAGAACATTACCCTAGGAGTGAGAAGGCACAAGTTGTAGTTACAGACATGATGCTAATTTAACCAAGTCATTTTACCAACCTGAATTTCAATTTCCTTATCTCTAAGGTGAGGGGAGTAGAACTAGTGACCTTCTAACATTCAATCATATCATGGTTCTAATAACCTCTCTCATCAAGGACCACCAACCTCACTCCTTCCTAGAATCTCTGCAGTCTATGTTTATAATACTTATTTTAAATGCCAAACTCAATATTGTTCTCTTTTCCAGCTCCAACCTTTTTGCTATACAAATAAAAGTGGAACATGTCCTGCTGAGAATAACAATGACACAGGTCCGGGGGTGTTGGCAGCAGCCTAGCCAAGGTGACACTGAACTGCTAGAGGCAGCTCATACTAGATTTTCTCAGCTATATCAGGTGAAAATTTTTCTTTTTCAATGGAAAACACGTTGGATCCAAAAGACAGAGATGATGACAAAAACATCTACCCCTTCCCTTGGAGCTGATGTGTTCTTGAAAAATTTCTGCTCAAGGGGAAAAGATATTTCAAGATGATCAAAAAAGATTTGAAAGCACACCTGAGGAAAGAGGATTTGAGTTAAAGCCAAAGAGTAATGTACTTCAAATAGCATTTTCACCATTCTTGGCAACCCAGAAATGTTCTTTTATCCTCCGTAATTCCTGTAACAGCACATTTATGTTAGCATCTAAGATGTGATTGAAAAAATATCAAATAGGAGAGTTACACTGTTGATGGTAATGCAAAATGATGCAGCTACTATACAAAACAGTATGGAGGTTCCTCGAAATATTAAAAAAGAACTATTTGATCCAGTTACCTCACTTCTGGGTATTTATCCAAAAGAACTGAAATCTGGATCTTGAACAGATATCAACACCCCAATGTTCATTGCAGCACTATTCACCATAGCCAAAATGTGAAAACAATCTAAATGTCAATCAATGGATAAGTGGGTAATGAAAATGTGATATATGCATACAATGGAATAGTATTCAGCCTTAAAAAAGAAGGAAATCTTGCCATATGCAACAACGTGTATAAAACTTGAAAACACTATGCTAAGCAAAATGAGCTACTCACAGAAGGACAAATACCTCATTATTCCATTTATGTGATATATCCGAAATAATCAGAGAGAGTAGAATGGTAGTTACCAGGGTCTAGAAGGAGGGGGAAATGGGAAATTGCTAATCAATGGCACAATATTTCAATTACGCAAGATTAATAAGTTCTAGAGACCTGCTGTATAACAGTGAGCCTATTGTTAACAGTACTGTATTGTGAACTTAAAAGTTGTTCAGAGGGTAGATCTCATGGTAAGTGTTCTTGCCACAAATAAAGAAAATTTTTTAAAGAATAAGAGCATTACGAGAGACATACATTCTAAGGAGCGTACATTCTAAGGGGGAAAACAACATGTAAAAGTGGCAAGCAGGTATTATAAAAACGATGTGATGGTAGAGTACAAAGGAGGAAGTATGAATTATCACAGGCTGCTCTGAATTAAAATTATTTTATGGCTATGCTAGTGATCTCACTTGACTGCAAGTTCCCCAAGGGCAAGGATCATGTCTTTAGTATTTGTCACGTCATTCAGGACATCGCCTCACACATTATAGGTTTTTGACACGTTTTGGAGGAAATGAAGTATGGGAAGTAAGGATATATGTCTGTGTATATGTGTGTCTGTTTGTCTGTCTGTACATATGTATGTAGCCTTAAAAGGCAAATATTTTTAAATCACTAAAAAATTAGGAGAGAGAAACAGCTGAATCAACAATTATAAGTGAGGATTTTAACACACTCTTCTCAGAAAGTTCTACATCAATAATAAGCCAAATAGAAAATGTATAATATAAGCCAAATAGAAAATGTATAAATTCCACAATAAATAAGCTCGGTCACATAGAACATTATAATCAGTAACACAGATTGCATATAATTTTTGAGCCCACAAGAACACTCACAACAATTCACACTTTAGAACATTTTTCAAAACTTAATATATTTACTAGGCTGGCATTTTGTCTATAATTCAATATTGTAGTCACCCCTCGAGAATTTCATAATCTCATTTTACAAGATGGCCTTAAAGAATGCAGACTAAAAGTCAACATTCATTTACATGCTATTTTATGCTTTATTGGTCTTCTTATTCCTTCTGTTTTACTTAAATTAGGAGATAACTCCTGTGAATAAATTGTACATTCCCAGGTATGATGACTGCCTTCTTTGGAGTGAATATTACAATCTGAAACACATTCTTTTGAATACCTCTGAGGATAGTAAATTATTACCTGTATTGTTATTAAAAGTTATTTAGGGTCATGTCTGGTGAAGAAGGTGCATGTTTTGAGTCACAAATAAGCTATGACTTTAAAAGAATTACATAGATGCCACAGCAATTACACAAGAAAAACAAATAAAAGCCATCCAGATTGGTAAAGAAGTAAAACTGTCACTATTGGCAGATAACGTAATACTATATATGAAAAACTTGAAGACTTCATCAAAATACTATTAGAACTAATAAATAAATTCAATAAAATTGCAGGATGCAAAACTAGTCATGGAGATGTAAAGTATAGCATAAGGAATATAGTCAATGATATTATAATAATTATGTATGGTATCAGATGGATACTTGATTTATTGGAGTGATCATTTTGTAAGTTACATAAGTGTTTAATCACTATGTTGTATACCTGAAACTAGTATAATATGATATGCTAATTGTAATTAAAATTTTTTTAATTATTTTTAAAAATGTATAAATAAAGGAATAAATGGTAGGAAAAGGAACAGAAACGATATAACCAACAACTTCAAAACTATTACATGACCAGTACTAAATATTTCCTGGTCTATAAATAATACATAAACATGTTTTCTTAAATGGTGATACCTTATTTGGCTATAATATTCCATAATCCTAATATGTATATTAATTATAAATATAAAAATTAATACCAACAAAAACAATGAATAAACAAAAACAAAAGAGAAACAGACTCATAGATACAGAGAACAAATTGATGGTTGCCATAGGGGAAGGGAGTTGGAAGATGGGCTAAAAAGGTTAGGATTAAAAGGTACAAACCTCCAGTTAAAAAATATATAAGTCACGGGGATGTAATATACAGCATAAGGAATATAGTCAATCAGACAGCAATAACTTTGTACAATGAGAGATAGTTACTAGGCTTATCATGGTGATCACTTTGTAAAGTTTATAAATGCCGAATCACTATGTTGTATACCTGAAATTAATATAATATTATATGTCAACTATATGTTAGTAAAAAAAAACACATGATGACTGTAGAATGAGTATTCTCAGGATCCTTTTGATGTTCTTCCAACAATGCCCTCTAGTTTTACTCTTAACCTCCTCTCCCACTCTTAAATAGTACATACATATTGGGTAGAACGAAGACTCCATGGGGAAGCACATGCCCCAGAACTAAACCAAAAACCATATTGTGTTCTCTTGGCCTTGGAGGTGGTTTCACTGTGACATGCAGTCTAACTAAGTCTTGAGACTTCTCTGGGAGCTACCAGAAATGATGCCCTCTGCTTCTGGTGAGTTTGAACCTGAAAGGATACTATGGTCCCTTTTGCCACCATGCAAGAAAAGCCTGTCTGAGAATGGAGCCAACACGAAGCAAGCAGGGCCCAGGGACAAGGAGTCAAATGAGATCCTGATGACACTATTGGAGTTCTTCTGTTCACCTGTGTTTGAAAACTTTATAGTTACATGGACCAATAAAATCCCTTTTTGTTTAAATCATTTAAGTGAGATTTCCTGAACACTTTCAACCAAACGTGTGATCATATGACTTGCTTACATAGCTCATAAGTCTGTTTCAAAGGCAATTCCAGAAGAGATCCTCAAAATATTTTGAACTATGACAGTATAATTGAAATGAAACCTCTTAGAGTGCTTACAGTAGAAAAACACGTTCAGATGCATAGATTCCTACATACTTGGTAAAATGTCAGTCTTTGTTTAAATTTAATTCAGCTTTAGCTATTCTAAGGTCAGGTATTATTCTTGCTGCAATCTGAGTTATATGTCCATCCTTGTAACAAAGTGAATGGGTAGTGTTATCAGAAAAGAGAAATAAAATGGGTGCCAGGCAGATAGAAGTAACAGATATTTATTACAGTTACCTTTGAACAAGCGTGAGTATTATAGGAAAGCATTTTAATTCTTCATTACTTATCAGATTTTAAAATTTTTTAAAGAGTCATATGCCTTATATCAAGGATGTTAACCTAGAATCCATAGACTACTATAGAATTCAGATTATGCCTGAAATGCCTGTAATAAACACAAAATTTGTGTGCATGACAATATGGAGATTTGGGGGAAGGAAATCAATAGCTTTTATTGGATTCTCAGAAGAGTCTGTAATGCAAGAAAGGATGAGAAATCATCACTTTATAGACTGTAAGGTGGTTCTGATGCCTAATGAATAAGTTCCAAGAGAAATATATCCAACTTTTGAAATGACTCAAGGTAGAACAAGTACAATATACCAATATGTTAACAGTTGTTATCTCTAGTGATGGAACAGGGGCAATTTTTCTTCTTCGTACCTTGTCTGCATTACCTATGAAGAATATGAATTATGTCAGTGGTATGAAAGGTTAATTTAAAAAAATATATCTACCTATATCCCTGAGTCAACCATAAAACTCCCAGGTCCAACATGACAACTAAGCCATTTCAATATTTAAATCAATAGGAAGTACAAAAAGGAAACATAAAAATTCAAAAAGCATAAAAATTCACTGAAAGTAATCAGAAAATCCCATATTCTCTGAACTAAAATTTCACAACTCTCTCTTAAACTCACTAATTGCCCAAACATTCAAGATATATATATATAGAAGAAGAAGAAGAAGAAGAAGAAGAAGAAGAAAAAGAAAAAAAAAAAAAAAAAAAAAAAAAAAAAAGAAGAAGAAGAAGAAGAAGAAGAAGAAGAAGAAGAAGAAGAAGAAGAAAAGTAAGGAAAATGTAAACAACCACTCCTAAATCAATCCTGCTATCAAATTCTATTCTCATTCAAATGCTCCCCCAAGAGCTTTAAAACCTCAGTGGTGAACAGTGTCCTCCAATAAAGTACACCACTGCACTCAGTGCCAAAAGATTAGTATAACTTAACCAAGGTAATTACTTAAAAGTAGTCTTCATTGGGTGAGTCAGGGTGGGAAAAGATTCATTCCTGCTAGCGATAATTATCTTTGGGTAAATTATTCCCCAACTATGCTCTCCCAAATGTGCCTTCTTCCAGAGAGCTCTTAAAGAGAAACCAATAGCCTGTTAGGGATTTTTTAAGGTCATAATCCACTTGCCAGCCTATGTCAATCTAACAATCTTCCTCTCCATCCTTCTTCCTTTTTCAAACATTTCTAGAATGTATTCTTCATTCCTCTCCCACAACTAAAACATAGCAACAGCAAAAACAGGTAGCATTAATAGAGTACTTACTATAATGACCAGCATATAGAATGTGCTTTATAGTAATCCATTCATGTATTCATTGTTTAATTCATTCAATAAATATTTCTGAGTACCCACCACTTGCCAAGCACTATACTAGGTTCTTAGTATATGTTAATGATAAAAGCAGATAAAGGCTCTGCTTGTATGAAGTTTTTATTGCACAGGGAGATGGGTGATAGAGAATAAGCATAATAAGTAAATTATATAGTAGGTAAGGAGGTGATTATAAAAAACAAAGCAGGGTTAGGAGACTGGGAGTGCCATGGCAGCTGATAAATCGTATACACTCAATGGGGTGGTCAACACAGATTTTGTTGAGAAGGAAGATTTGAACAAAGATTTGAAGGCAAGGAAATTAGCCACAAAAACACCTGAATGAAAAGCATTCTAGGCAAAGAAAAGCGTCAGCACAAACACTGTAGAATGAGAGCATAAATAACCTGTTCGAAGAACAAGTAGGCTGCACAGACCTTGACAGGGTGAGAAGGAAGAGAGCAATGAGTGATGAGGACAGAGAGGTAAGGAAAATGCAGATAGTGCCAGACTTGCAGGCCTCTGTAAGGACTTTCATTTTCTGAGAGAAATGGAATCCACTGGCCAGTGCTGGAAGAATGATATGACCTGATATAGCTTTTCAAAGATCTCTCTAGCAAGCTCAAGCTATGTTGAGAAAAGCTGTAGAGAGCAATGCTAGAAACAGTGTAGGAGGTGAACTCAGATCAGGATGGTAGCAGTGGAAGTGGTGAGAAGCAGCTGAATTCAGGACATTCATCATAGGGAAAGCCAAGTGGATGTGGGATCTAAGAGATCCCAAAAAGAATGACTTCAAAGGCTTGGGCCTTGGCTACTAGATAGAGTTGCCCTCAGTGAGATGGAGAAGGCTGTGAGTAAAGCAGGTCTGACGGGTAGTTCAGTATTGGACATGCTGAACTAGAGACGTATATTAGCCATCCAAACAAAGATGTCTAATAAGCACGAGGATACATGCATCTGAAGTTCGAGAGAAAGGTCTGTATTAGAGATAAAAGTTTAGGAGTCAGCAGCATATGAATGGTATTTAAAAACCTGAGGCTGGCTGCTGAGGAGGGGAGGGGAAGAAAGAGGAGGAGAGAAGTGAGGAGGAAAGGAGAGGAGAGAAGGGAAAATAAAGTAAAACAAGATCCGAGCCCTAAGGCACTCCAACACTAAAAGCCCAGGGAGACAATAAAAAACAGTAAAGGAACTGAGGATGAGAGATCTGTGAAGTAGGAAAAAAACACCATAACATTTAATCCATAGAGTTACCAGGTAGTAGTATTTCCATTTTACAGGTGAGAAAACCAAGGCATAACAAAGTTATGCTGCCCAGGGTCACACGGCTCTAGAGCCTGGATTCAATTCAGGTTTTTATAATTCTATAGTCCACACTCTCAGAATGCTAAACTGCTACCTACCTAATCTTTAGCTTTTCCCCTAAAATTACTGCTTTCTTTGTATACTTCTCAAATGCTCATTCTTCTGTAGTACATGTACTTTAAGGCCAAAATATTTAGACATGACTCTCCATATTCCCACTGTTTCTTATAGATCTTCTTTGTTCTTTCCACCCTTACCTTTTAAAAATGTGCCTTCACATCTTCAAGGTACATTTGATTTCCCCATAACTCCTTGCAGCCTCCCTTGTTCTTATCATCTATTGACTTCAGATCACCTCTCAAGATCCACTGACGACTTTGGAGGTTGAGTTAATTCGGTATCAATGTGATGACCCTCCAACAGCTTCTCTTCCACTGCGGAGACCTGACTCAGCCAAAGTATCCAAGATTCTGATGCTTTTTTGTGCAAAACAGCCTCCTGCACTTCCACATAGCCCACTTCCTCAGTCCCATCAAATTTAATGATCGACTTCTTCAAGCCTGCCAATTCCTGACCCCTCATTTTCCCTTCTCTTTGGACACCCTCTTGACTTTATTTTCTTCCTATTGAGCTGCAGCTTCCAAGACAACTCAACCTTGTAGCAACTCTGCATTTCTAACTTTCTTCTACCCCTACACTTCATCAGCTACTAAGGAGTGCTGAAGAAATCAACCTCAAATTAATTTAACTGTATTCAAACCTACTCCGTCTTCCTTTCTTCATGCCTCAGGAGAATGGATGTTGCTGTTCTTATCTAAGATCAATCCCTCTGCCTGTCTAAATCCCATCACCCCTTACCTCTTCCCAAGTCATGCTCCGTTATTGATGCCCTCTGGCTCTGTGTCTTCAGCCTCTCTCCTCGCTCCTACCTATGGCAAATAAACGTGCTCTAGTGTATTAGGACAAGCTAGTGTACATAGACTTTTCTTCACTCTTTGGATCCAGGGTTCTTTCTCTTCTTTCTCTCCACTGGAATCCTATTGTTCTTTACAAGCTTGGCTCAAATATTCCCTTGGCTCTATGATCACCCCCAGCTGAAACCTATATTTCTATTTGAATTTTCATTGCATTTTTTGGTACCATTCTTAGACCACTTATCCCTTACTGAACTATATTGTAAATTCTCTTTCCTTTGTTTGTATATTTCTTTTAAATTTTTCATATAGCACTTACAGTGTTCTAGACACTGTTCTAAACACATTTTAAAATATTAACTCATTTAATATCAAAATTACAAGTATTTGCTAGTTTAAATATCTGTATACACTCTGCTGTATTATATTACAAAGTCCTTGAAGGCAGAATTCGTAATGGTATCTCTAGGCCTCTCACTATTATCCTCTACCAGACTGGATGGGCACCTTGCACATAATATGCACTCAATATGTTTGAGTGCACAAAGGCATGGAAATAATTTGGATATCATCCAACCTTCATTTCAATGCTAAAAATGCCGTATCCTGTCTTGTGTAAAGTGAAGACACACCTTACATGATCTTTTAGTTATGATGGGAAAAAAGATCACATATAGTCAGATTTACCTTTGAAAATCTCATAGAAAATCACCACATTGTTGAAGTCCATGCTATCTTTCAGCGAGTCTAGAAAACCTGGTGCTCTTTCCAGGGTTGCAAGAGGTATCCATCTACTCTACTGAGTGCCGAATGAGATAACTGGCTTGCATCTTGTAAGACGATGTTATCTTTAAATCCTAGAATCACTTTCAGCTGGTACAATGCAAGACCAATAGAATGTGGAAACTGAAATCAACCGACAGAACTAAAGATTCCTATTTCCTAACCCACAATCATTCACAGCATGTGCTTATCAAGTGTAATGGCAGGTAGACTTGCCCAAAATTCTCACTGAATCTGAAATATTGACTGTGAGACATGTAATTTTATTTACCATTAAGAAAGTTTAAATACTGCCAATTAAACTATGTCATGCCAACAACTATAAGAATCCCAATTTTAGAAATGTTAAAATGTTTATCTTAGAATCAGTAAGTACAGTATTAACATTTTTTAAATAAGCTGTAAATTCCTGAAGAGCAAGGAAATTTATTTGTGTATCCTACAGAGCCTTGTATATAATAGACAATGATCTTTCATTGCATTTAATCAAATATGTAAAAAAAAGGTTAAAACTTTCCTAGTGTGTTAGGGACTCTTTCTCAATCTATGAAGAGTCATAATGAATTAGTATCTCATGTCACTAGAATAAAATAAATTCAGAGGAAATTTCAATCAAACACATAAGCCGATTCCTCCTTATCAGAGGTATAAAACCCAAAGCATAAAGCATCTTGATCCCCAATAGCCATTTGTAAACAAGGGTAATCTCATTAAGATAAATCCTAATAATAATCGGGAACAGTTGGCAACAGCTTCCCCGAGAGTTATATGTAGAACCAAGGAGCTAAGCAATCTATCCAATTATTCGTCGTGTTTGCAATTTATATGTGAACTGCTGGGATTGAGGGCATTTCTGCCTCTCATATTTCTGTTCTGTCCACAGGGATAACTTCTGCCTATGTTTCCAGCACTGTCTTCTCCTTTTCTAGCCAAACTTCACATCCCCACACCATTCCCCAGGACCCAACAAAGGCATAAAATACTACCAGAGACAAGTGACAGCCTGAGACAGACCCTGGATCTATTTCTCAAGTGGACAGGATCACTATAGTGAAATTAGAGACCTTAATTCTTAGTATGTAGCTGGGTGAGTCAGATCGAGTTTGCCCTGCAGGTCAACTATCAGGTGAGAGGGAATTGGGAGCAGTCTTAGGTTTCCAGGTCTAAATCTTATGCCTCAGCATTTGTTAGGCAGGACCATCAGGCAACTATTCAGATATTATTTTCTATTTAAATATAGTTCTTAGTGTCTCTGCTTCCTTTTTTTGGAAATCCTAGGAAAGAGAATGATAAATGATAGGATTCCAGCAACAAAACCCCACCCAAAACCCTTAAAGTGAACCTCCTCTCACCACCCCCACAACCACCACTACTGCTTTGACACTAATATGTAGTTCTCACCATCTGGGTCCACATGCATTTAATAATCTTAATCCCCAGCCCACTTCCTTTTCCCTCATACCCATTGCCATGCAAGGGAAGACTGGGAACAATTCCCTAGGCTTGTTATAACATGAGCTGCACACACAGAAAGTATGGGAGAAACAAGCCTCAATCATCTAGACCATTAAAATTCAAAAGAAACTTGATGATAGATATATGATGATAGATAGACAGACAGATAGATGATAGATAGGGATAGACATGAATTTATAATGAAACATGGACTAAGATAAAAAAGAAAAAGAAAAATTAAAGAACTACTCAGAAAGTATGTCCTCATCTTCAGTGAGTGCAGATTTATGTCAAACATTATTGTTCTAAGTCTTAGATTTTCTTGGCAATTTTGCTATATATCATTAACTCTATCTCATCTGCTGGGATAAAATTTAAATAGAATATGGTATATCACTTTGGAGGCATATACAGGACTTCATTTTCCCTAGGATCCTGGACTTCTAGAGGTGGAAAGGACATCAGTGATTATTAAATCTACTCCAAGCATTTAATACATGAGGAAACTAAGATCTAAGGATTGTCCATGATTTGCCTAATGAATTTAGCCACTGATTCAGTGCTCATGCATTAAGTAAATACGTTTTCACTAAAGAGCACCAGTCACAAAAGCTGATTAGAGTTAAGAAATCGAATGAGAAAGAAAATTTTCACTCTTTTGTTATGTGTGTGAGCGGAGGGTGTATTGGGGGAGAATGAAAGGGAAAAGTATAGGACACATGCAAATGAAATGTTAGCAGGGACACTTGAAATATTGCCCGAAGTAACATTCTATAAGACTGGGAGGCCAATGTAGTTATTGTTTAATAAAACCAGCTTGATGTTTCAATATAAAAGCAAGAATGGCTAAACAGTGAGCAAGCATCTCATTAAAAACCACTCTTAAATTCCACTTTTCAAGCTTCTTCAAAATATCAAAGGAATCGGCACTTTTTTTTATTTATAAACTATCAGGTATTCTTTTGCAGGCATCCTTGATTTGTTCTGAAAGCCCCTAAGTATTCTAAGTGCCAATTTTATCAGGTATGTGTCCATATTCTGCATCTTTACATGCATACATTCAAATACCTATCTAAGTATGTGAACAATTATTGCAATTTTGTGTTTTAAAAACTGAATAGTGTAATAATGTAAATGTTAGTGTTTTTTTAATTTTGTTTTTAAAATTTATTTATTTTCAATTACAGGTGACATTAATTATTGTTTTATATTAGTTTAAAGCATATAGCACAGTGGTTAGACATTTATATAATTTACGAAGTGGTCCCGCTGGTTAGCATAATACCACCTGGCACAAAACACAGTTATTACAGTATTATTGACTATATTCCCTATGCGGTACTTTACATTCCCTTGACTATTTCATAATAACAAATTAGTACTTCTTAATCCCTTCACCTTTTTCACCCATCCTCTAAACCCCCTCCCATCTGGCAAGCATCAGTTTGTTCTCTGTATCTGAGTCTGTTTCTGTCTTGTTTTGTTTTTTTCCGGGATTTTGTGTGTGTATGTGTGTGCACATGCTTTTTTTTAAAGGCTACTACATTTGTATGAACATGTACATAGATAAAATGGGCTTCTTTTTCTGAAAAAAAAAAAAAATTAATCCCTTAAGTAAACTCCCCTTAACAGAATCAACTTAATTTCATTTGACATTGTCCTTTCCAGAACTGCAAATTCAATGAACGCAGCAGGTCCTGATCTTGGTTTTTAACAGATGGCCTCAACAATATGACAGTAATAGCATCTGACATGTGTTGTTTCAATGATCTCTTTCACTCTTGGAAAAGTATGGAAGCATTAGATCCCGTGTGTTCCTTCAGATTGTTATTTCTGGCACGCTCTTCTTGGCATATGTTATGATGAACCATTCATAACAAATTAAATTTTCATTAAGGTGAAAAAAAATCTTTATAATCCATAAGCCTACAATTTGTCTCAGTTCCCAAGGTAACATGTTCTGTGTAAAGGGGCCAGTTCTACAAATAATTGAGTGTGGGACTGGTTTAGATTTAGTTTTTAAGAAGTAACTGTTTTGCTAAAAAGGTGGGGGAAGGAGGGCAGGTGGGAAAAGCCTGGAATCCCAGGAATGGAAAAGAAAGGAGTTGTCTGAAAGATTCATGGCCTTGCTCACAAAGCATTTTGCAGAGACACAAAAATCATAGGAGCCCAGAAAATACATCAAAAGAGGCTAAGCCACATGATACCACTTGAATGGCACCACATGGGCTGGATGTAAAGACCAGCTGGAGCAGGCAGAATTCCTGTACCTTTAAGGTAGAGCTGATTGTAGCTGTAATTAACAGCTTCTTCTAACTGTGCAATGGAATTTTCCTGAAGGACTCAGTGGTTTTACTCACTGGCGGGTTTAGTAAAATGGGATTTCAGGCAGCGCTGTGCTTTCAACCCAAAGTAGCTAAATCTAGTTAAAGCAGAAACATCAATGATTTTCAGTGAGCACGCATCAGAGAAATGTCTGAGCATCATAAACCACTGCTGATTGCTTCTTTCAGAAGCAAGCTGCAGCTAAATGGAGTCCAGAGGAGGCAAGAAAGCTAGCCTAGGCCCTCTCTCTTCCTGATCTGGCACTTAAATCCTATATAATTTTCTTCCTATAATAATATATTTAAGCCTACTTAGTAACTGGCAGACTATTTTATTTTCAATGTACACTAGAAATATTGGCCACCATCTGGGAAAGAATTTAATTCTTTACCTTGCCTCACCTTTAGCTCAACTCTCACTTTGATAATATTTCAGAAACTTCATAAGAGAAATTCTCTTCCTACATGAGCTTTTAGCTATAATGCATTCATTAGACTCATTTTGATATTTTCTTTCCACTGAAAATAGAGCTCAACTATTCACAAAGAGAATATACAAATGTGTAACTACAAATCTAAAACAGTATAAAATAAATAAGCAGGTTTACTATTAAATATCTTATTATAATAACAAGTATAAAAAATATTATCTGTGCTTGTGAAATAAACACTTTACACTTTCCCAAGTAGTTTCAGGTAGAGACCTGAAGAAAAAGGAAAACTGAAAAATAAATAAATAAATGGATGACTACAATGAGAAAAGGGAGTTTGACAAGAGTTTTCTCCGCTTCGCTGCTTACTAAAAAAAAAAGAAAGAAAAAGAAACGAGACTAAGAGAGCCCATAAAAAAAGGGGGCAGTAACAAGACTGTCACTCTATTACATAGCAGCTGCAAAATATTTCAATAGAAAGGGAAGTCCTAAGAAATGTATGTGCATGAAATTCAGTACTTCATAGACGCTATCAAAGAACTCACAGAAATGAAGGTTTGTGAAAGAAAGAGATGAGAGCATCTGAGGGAATCAAAGTAAGTACACACTTAAGAAGCATCTGTGATGGAAAGAGCAGCACGTCCCTGAGACCGGCAGGCTGTGCAAGGGCTGGGAACAGAGTGTGTTATGAAAAAGTGTCCCAGAAACCCTCCGGAACGCTCTAGCCCTCAGTCACTTAAATCCCTTGAAAGAGGTCAAACTTCTTTGGACAAGGTCCAAAATAAAATCGCCTTTTATCAAAGTTAGATCCAAAGTAAATGACTCTATAGGAAATGTTCACTGTATTCGCTTAAAAACTCATGTGCGAAAAATGGTATGACATTACCTTCTCATGAGATTAATTTTGTATGAGGAATTTTCACTGACAGAGCAAATCAACCATTAGTTTAAATAGAACAATAATTCTTTCTTGAAATTGATCTGGATAAGAACCTGTGATTGGCATTCTGAGATGTTAAAGCCTTGGTAAAATGAAATTGAAATAAAATAGGTATTTTTCCAAAAGAACAAATTTTATACTAGAGATAAAGAAAATCTCAATTAATTTAGGAAAGCAGAATTTGGACAAACTTCATTTTCTAACCACAATGCAATAAAAGAAACCAATAACAAAGTCAGAACTACTTAGATACTTTAGACCAAAGGGAAATAAAAAATACAATAGACTATTGAAGGGAAACCACCAAAAAATAAAAATGACAATACTGATAAGGTCAAACAGAAATACTATAATTTTTAAAAAATAATAAATGAATTAAGCGTTCACGTAAAAAAATTTAAAAAAAGAACTTTTTTGAAATTGAGTTCTGATTCTTTCTGACACAATCCTTTCCTTTCATCACTTGTCACCATTTCAGTAGATGACACCCAACTGCTTCAGCCTCAAATCTATGTGACATCCTAGATTCTGCCCTTTCCTTGTTGATTGTGACTCAGATTTTTCTTCATTGCCACCTCCACATACTAAGGCCCACCTCTCTCACTTGGACCACAGCCACGACTCTCTTCCACTCTTGCCCACCCTGAAGCCAATCTCCACAGCCAGGAGGTTTTTTAGGAAATGTAAATTAGATTATTTCACTGCTACTAAAACTATTCAATGATGTTTTATGGCATGCATATTAAAATCCAAATTTCTCACCAACATCTTATCAGTAAAACCATAGACTGGGACCTGTGAACAGAATTTGATCCACAAACATGTTTTGTTTGCCCTAAAGAGCATTTCGAAAGATTTTTATTTCATTGCCAATCTTTGAAAAAGAGGATATTAACAATTAAAAATGAAAATTTTTTATTTTTCTTGAAAATTTGAAAAATATGTCTAAACTAGACCCATGTTTCCACATGGTGAATAATAACTACATTTTCTAGTTACCCGTCTTTTCTCCAGACTTTAATCTGTGTATCAATAGTTATTTCTCATCAAGCGTGCAGTCTCTTTTTCATGTCATAGTATGGACATTTTTCTACAAGTAAGAATCTTTTACTACATGAGAAAATGAAATCTGAACCAAGAGAACCACACGTTTCTCACACGTAGGGCATTTTGTTTGTTTACGATACGTGTTGCAAAACTGGATTAAGATAGAAAGTCTGCCTGTTTTTCAGTAACACACCAAACAGACTCTTCCAAATCTTAGATGCTTAAAAATATTTGGATATTTGACCCCACATAGAAAAAGGAAATATCCATGATAAAAGTTTTCATTTCTCTTCTCAGTCAATAA